>NC_041047.1:21201359-21501359 GCF_900634775.1 Gouania willdenowi | reverse complement strand
CAGCTCTACATGGTACAGTATAGATGTGTTGTAGTTCATGTTTGTTTTGTAGCGTTTGAAACAGTACACAACTACATCTAGCTGTGTTGCTAGTTTCAAAATCAGCAATTGTAGCTAATGAACTTCCTATTGTGCTTTAGCTTAACACAAATTCAGCACAGGACATGTTTTGAGTAACTGATAGTACGGTATGTTCAAGAGATTAGGTGAAGGTTAATGCAAAACCGTTTCCAAGATAGGGCTTGGAATGTACTTTGTGTAGACATCCATAACCAACGTACAATCTATTTAACAGGTCTGTAAGTTCTTCTCACTCCGCGCTGTGTTTCTCTGCAGACTCTGCTGGTCCAATGAACTCAGTTCACAGCCATTCGGCGTCCATGGGCGGCATGGTTGGCCACCCGTCAGTCATCAGCACCTCCAGGCCCTTGCACTCTCCCATGTCCACGTTGGGCTCGCCCATTAACGGTCTGGCATCACCCTATCCCGTCATTACGTCGTCTATGGGCTCACCTTCAGTGTCTCTGCAGTCCACTCCCAACATGAACTTTGGACCCCTCGGCAGTCCACAGGTGAGAAAATGCCTGTATGTTCAACAGAAACCATATCACAGCTGATTTGCCACGTCGTTTTTTACTCCCTGTCGAACATACATTTTAACTCGGTTGTTTTGTAGATCAGGGGTTCTCAACCTGGGGGTCATGAAACACTGAAAGGCAGTCGCCAGATGCCTTTAAGAAACTAAGGATATATATATATTTTTACAATTTGAGCCCATTTTTGCTTATTTTTCTGCAACTACACCAAACTTTCCATATTTAACCCATTTTCTTCACTTATTTTGCCATATTTTAATGCATTTTTGCTACAATACTCCCATTTTTTTGCCACTTCCTCATCACATTTCAATGCTTTTTCTGCACATTATTTCCACTTTCAAGACATTTTCATCACTTATAAACTCTTTCCACCACATTTACCACCTAATGTCACATATGTTGACCCATTATATTCGCTTTTATGTTTAACCTCTTTTCACGATACTTCATGCTTCTTTTTTTTGCCATTTTAACCACATTCAACTAATTGTTCCTACTAGTTGTTCCAATATTAACACTTTGAACCCTTTTTTTACTACTTTTTCCGTCTGTTTTTTTTTTATTTCTGAGTAAAACAAGCATTTACATCTTTAAAATGATGATATACTATGGCCCAAATAATAATAAACTTCCTGAATAGCAGTGGATATTTTTCAGATTAATAAATAAATGTGGTTATCACAGATTCATAGAACAATGGACCATCATTTGCTGACTTTATGGATGGGCCCCAAAAAGTTACCCCCTTTATTCCCCCTTATAGATAAACCTGTCTCCACATGACTGTTTTTCAATGTTCATGTCTGTGTTCAACCACCTTCAGCTACAGTGGGGGTCCCCGGTCTCTGGCACCCTTATTTCGGGGTTCGCGGGCTGAAAAGGTTGTGAACCCCTGTTGTAGATGATGTTACAACATGCTGTTGTGAAAAAAGGACCCATTAAAAACTGTCTGGCCAGTTTGTAAAAAGTGTAAATGTGAAGCATAGTTCATGTGTTTCTTACTAGTGAAGCAGGTAATCAATCACTGCCACATATTTTCCAGTTCTCATGTTCTTTGTCCATCATGTACTGTATGTTCATTTCTAGAATTTCCAGTAACTGACAGAAGGTTGAAGGTCAGTAGTCATGTATCTGACGTGTTTGCTGATTCTCTTCTTCTGACCTTCAAAACTTCTCATCTAAAAGGTCATCCTTGATTCCTGAAACCCTAGTGGGAATTATATGTTATACCACTGTCTGTCTGGTAGGGATGAGAAATGATTATAATTTAGAGATTCCAATTCCCTTATCGATACTGCTTATCGATTTGATTCCTTAGCGATTCTGTTATCGATCCTCATTGGGTGAGGGAATTTAATAAAACAAGTGGATTTGTTTGCTTTAACTCTTTATTATATTATCTTTGTCTCTTTAATTTCCTGCAGGGATATCAGTTCTCTTTTAAACCACCAGGTATAGATTGTTTTCACTGGATAATGATATATACAAAAGCGCTATATAAAATTGATGAATTATTATTATTATTATTATTATTATTATTATTATTATTATTATTATTATTATTATTATTATTACAACATATGACACATTTTGGCTCCAAACATTTGAGAATATTTACAGTGCTCCTTTTGCACTTGAACAATTTGAAAACTAATTCAGAAAAAATAATTCTTCTGTAAAAAAGGACATAATAACCAAAAGTACAGCTGCAGTTATTGTTATGTATTTAAACGGTAAAGCTATAGTTAATTGCCTTTGTTTACATTTATATAAATGGTCCTTCAGAGACGCCGCCTCCGTTGTTACATGTGACATCATCAGCCGTGTGTGTGAACAGATGAAAGAGCAAACTAAAGACAACGATCCGTACAAGTCTGTCTCCCGTGTCTGATTACTTGTTTATTCTTGCTGAAGTTTGTTGTTTTTCGGAAGAAAAGTCTGTGCACGAAGCAACTTTTGCGCGAGTGTACAGAACCCGGAAGTAGGTAGCGTAGCAACAGAGACGCTACAAACAAAGCACGGAGGACAACGCAGCTGCGGGTGGAGGAGGTGGATTCTCCGAGGTGGACAGTAAACAACTATATGGTGGAAGGAGCTTCACTTGGTGCTAGCATAATGGAGGAGTTTATCACTACGGTTTTTTTTAACGTTAGAGGAACCGATAAGGGGAATTGACAGGCAAGCAAACAAACGATTCCTAGGGATTGGATTACTGGGAACCGGTTCTCAGAAAGAACCAGTTTTTGATTCCCATCCCTACTGTCTGGAATGGATTGTTAGAAAAATGGAGTAAATAACCGAGCAAAGTCCGCCCCCTCCCCCCCCCCTTCCCATGCAGTTCTCTATTTAAATTCAATGAGTTTAAACAGAACACACACAAGACTGCACATTTATTTTACCATCACACAATAGATTTGCGAGAGAGAGAGAGAGAGAGAGAGTAAAAACCAAACATCTAATGGAGATACTGGGAATGGTCCACTGAATGAACTGCAAACCCCACAAGAATCATTGCTTTGATGATGAGCCCAATCATACAAGAACACACATGTGCTCGTACACATGTGCTGCATTCATGGCTGGATCGAGGCCAATGCTGCAGGGCAGGAAAGACAATGAATATACATTGCTTCAAATATGGTATAGATCTGCACGCACAGAGTAGGCCAGCTAATGCAATGTTGCGCCATAACAATCTTTTCACCGCTCGCCAACAGTAAAGTGGTCAAGCCGCCCTCGGGTCATTGTGTCATGTAGACGCTCATTTGTTTTTCATGAGTGAACTGAAGTTCTGGGTCGCACTGGCCTACTGGAAACCACATGAAGAAAGGTTTATAGATAGCTAAAGCTGAGGCTCTTTGTAATTAAATACTGTCAATTGTTTAAGGGTTTTCCCCCTTGTTTCTGCCTATAATGATACGCTTCATATTTGATTTGTTATGATGTATGTTTTTGAATTGAGTACCCTCTCATTTTGGTTACATGCATTTGTTTTTCATCAGCTTTCTTTTTACTCCATCATATGTCTATAGGAACTGTAAAAAAAATGTAATCTATTTGTTTTATTGTAATTTTTGTCAGATTAGCCTTTTGGCTCTTAATGTGTGTTTTTCAGCGGGTTTAAGCAGATACATTTGTTGTACTGGAAGCTTTTCATTTGCATATAAAATTATTAGGACAATTATTTACAAATGGGTTAAATATTTACCCCTGAAGTTTGTTCACATACCCCTGGTTGGGATGCACTTCAGTGCATAGATGAGGCTAATATTTAGGTATATTTTAGCCCCAAAAATCTATTGTAATTCTGCCTTTTTGCTGTGTTTTTGAAATCGTATTTTATTTGAAAATACTTTCAAGCACGGAATGGAACAGTTTCCAATTCATTTATTTTTTAGCGCTACTTTAGTCAACACTAAGCACTAGCATTAGCATATGTTGTACACTTTGAGGGTATACTAATGATTAAAGAGCGAGCTACACTGAAAAAGGAAAATAGTTTGACCAACTTAATTGAATTATTTCTATTGGTAACACCTAAATGATTCAAGTTATGTGAAATGAAGTGAATAAATTAGATTAACTCAATTCATTTAAGTCACATTGACTTAATCATTTAATTGTTATGACTAATTCTGCATTAGTCCAACTTATAATGAAGGCAAGTCAACTTTAAGCAAACTGAAAATGTTCAGTTGTTCTAACTCAATAATTTGTATAAAATAAAAGTAAAATACTGATCGTTCCTACCCATCTTTTCCTTGTGCCCCCTTGAGGATGCAGCACAAGTTTGGGGGTAAAGGGCCTTGCTCAAGGGTCTATCGCTATGACCCACAGTGGGACTTGAACCAGGAGCCCTCTGGTTGAAAATCCACTCGCGTTAGCATTAGGTCACCACTTGCCTAAAACCGTATTGTTCAGGTTCACTCAATTGAGAAAATCTGGTTGTAGAGTTCCTTTACTAAAGCAGAAATCTAAATAAAACTCACTCACAACTTTGAGTTATTTCTGCTGAAGTACAGATTTTACAGTGTAACATTGTAGCTTGATTAATGGTGTTTTGAATGTATTTTCAGAGCAAAGATGGTTGCTCGTATCGCAGAGCGCTGTGAGGTTAGTGGTAGTTTTTATCATTTATTGTGCTGTAGGTAAGATTCAAGAATTTGTTAATGTTTCCATTTTTATGCGACACATAATGTGACACAGGCACTGAAAACGAAAACAGACGAGTCATCTAACTATACAATGGCTGGCTCAAAATGTGCAGTTTTACACGCTACGAGTTTAAGTCTCAGACTTATATCAAGAGTAAAGCGGAAAATTCTTCTGGCTTGTGTTGTCTCTAGGGTTGTCGTAGGGGTTTGCAGATATATATACCCAGAGCTGAAGTAGGTACCAGTATATATATATATATCATTTGAAAGAGTGCATTAGAGGTAGAGCTATCAAAAAAACATACCGCTTCAAAATAAAGAAATAGGGTGTTGCTCTGAAGAAGCATTTTTCTATATAATGGCTTAAGTAATCCTCACATGTACACTGCAGTATGTTCGTCATTCCTTGTGTTAAATAAAAAATGTATCTTGCATCAATAATCTATATGCAGAGCTTGTAGCTCTTTCCTACAGCAATAGGATTTTTGTCAGAAGCAGGACGATGCCTCGACATCTGTTGGAGACAAATGTTTTTTTTATTTAGACGTGGTGAAATGAATTATTTGTGATATCAGTCTCCTACGTGGAAGATGAATAGCTGTTATCCAGCCAGTCACCAAAGAGCGACCACATCGAAGCTGAACGTTCTTTTGAGTGTGACGATCTGCCTTCCTTCAGGGCTTGTACAACGGGACAGACAAACAGCTGCTACGGATATAGCTGCACGCTGAGAGAAAAAACCTGAGGAAAAATAAGACGAGCCTCGTGTTTTCCGTCCCCTGCTGTAAGGTCACGGACGGAAAGTCTGTCATCAGAGGATATTCAGAGTGCATGTAGTAAATAAGTGATAGGAGGAGCATGAGGTGACTATCGGCGGGATGGTCTATATGTCACACTGCATCAAATACCCTGGGACACAAGGGTGTATGTAGGTCAGCCGTCTTATTTCTACTGAACACGCAGTTGTTCACACATAAACAAGTAAACAAGCATAAATCCACAAAATATTATCACTTGCTGTGTCTCTCATCAGCGGGGGTTGGCGGGGGGTCAAAGGGTAGAGCGATGATAAGAATACAATACAGATATAACTATTTGCTTGAACATTGTCCACTGATTGTAAAAGAGACTCCACCCACTGCAGCGTGCGGTGGTAAGTGTCAGTAGGTGTTATTTCAAAGGAAATTAGCATTGGCTTGTCAAAGGATTCCCTAAAGCAGCGCTTCTCAACTGGTGGGTCTCGGACAGCTGGTCAAAAATACATAAATACTTAATGTCTATTATGTTG
Source organism: Gouania willdenowi (assembly GCF_900634775.1). NCBI lineage: Eukaryota > Metazoa > Chordata > Actinopteri > Blenniiformes > Gobiesocidae > Gouania > Gouania willdenowi. The sequence continues at coordinate 21,495,318 of NC_041047.1, read as the reverse complement.
GACTTGTCTTTTATTTTGAAAGGCATGCTGTGAAATGCTTTTTTCACAGGAACATATATAGGATTATGTTTTATAAAATATTACATGTGTGTGTTTTCAACAGCTTTTTTTTTGAAAAACTAAATTTGGTTGGTTGAATTATTAAAAAAAAAAAAAAAAAAGTGGGTCGCGATTTAATAACCGTGGCAAAATGTGGGTCCCAGGGTGAGACCAGTTGAGAACCCCTGCCTTAAAGTTTATCCTGAGATCCTATTGCAAGTCATGGGATCTGTAGGGGTCACTTTAAACAAACTGTGAAATCTAGAAAGAAAACATGCACACACACACACACACACACACACAGTGGAATGACCTTTCAATTTGAAGTAAAAGTTTAGGAGTTTCAAACATGTCATTTTTTTTACTTTCTTCTGTGCTGATATTCCAAAAGAATGTCCTTCTCTGATGGCTTTGAGTGCTTTCGCTTGGTGCCCACGTGATTCTTCTCCCATGCCTCTCCCTGTCAACAAACATTAAAAAACCTGTGTGACAACCCCAGACTGAGGCTGCCGTTCCTCCCACTGACTGAGCATGTGATCACACCCCGGGACACTTTCTAAATAATGTGTGTGTGTGTCTGTGTGTGTGTGTGTGTGTGTGTGTGGAAAGGATAAAAAAGAGTAAGAGGAAGACAAAACAAGAACATAGTGGAAAAGACTGACTGTCATGAGACAAAAAACAAAAAAAAAATCACTCCCACTTCTGCTGTGCTTCCTCTCCCATGTTCAACACCAGTTAGCTCAACTTTAACTCATATCTCTGCTTCCTCCTCTGTTTTCCTAACATCCCCAGATGAATTCAATGAACAATGTCAGCAGCTCAGAGGATATCAAGCCTCCGCCGGGCCTGCAGAACCTGGGGAACATTAACTACCAGTGCACAAGCCCAGGGGGGATGTCCAAGCATATCTGCGCCATCTGTGGAGACCGCTCCTCAGGTAATGGGTGTGCATACAACGACACTCCCACAACTACCAGCCACATAGATAAGAATTGGTTATTACAATGATATTTCCACTGAATCTAAAAATCAGCCTGAGTTGGGATTAATTACATTTTTAAATTACAATTACGTCTTTGATTATTCATGTTCAATTAGAACTCAATTACGATTACGTTGAGCAGGATTTTTTTCCAATTATAATTAAATCTACAATTATTATTTTCCCCCTGAAATCCATTACAATTAAGTTCAATTACAATTGAGTCTTTAATCAAATAACCCCATAAAACTTTCTCTTTCATCTCTTATGATAACGGATGAGATTTGACCCGTCTTAAATCAGCTGTAAAATACACTAAAAACTACGTATGTGTATAGAACTGTAACGTGGTTCCCCAATTACGATTACAATAGCAACAGATTTTTTCAATTACGATTTCAATTATAATTACGTCATAACTGTGATTACTTACCAATTACGCATTTACAATTACAATTGACCCCAACCCTGGTGTCGGCCACATCATACTTAATGCAACTTTACAACAGGTCTGAGGTGCAAAGGCTGTACTGACATTGTTGTCTTACTGTAACACAGGTAAACACTATGGCGTCTACAGCTGTGAAGGATGTAAAGGGTTTTTCAAGAGGACCGTCCGTAAAGACCTCAGCTACACATGTCGAGACAGCAAAGAGTGCCTCATCGACAAACGCCAGCGGAACCGCTGCCAATACTGTCGTTACCAGAAGTGCCTGGCCATGGGCATGAAGAGAGAAGGTGTGTGTGTGTGTGAGAGAGAGACACTAGGTCGTGATCCAACTCTTTAGACATAAGCTGTGTTTGAAATTGCACACTAACGTACTACTCATGCTAAGTCTGACATAAAATTGAGTATATAGCACTTTATCATAGACACTCAAAGCCCTTTATAGAATTAAGGCATTATTCCTTCACTCCACACTGGTAAGCTATATCACTCTCACACTACATTCATACTAGGCAATGTGGGTGAAGTGTTTTGCCCAAGGACACAATGACAGATATCACTGGAGCGACTGTCCCCCACTGTGGCACCTGGAATTCTCAGTGGTCTCCCATCCAACTACTAACCAGGCCCAGACCTGCTTAGCGTCTGAGATCTAATGAGATGGAGCAATGACAGTCTGGTATGGTCACATATGTAGTCATTCTAATTAGATAATACTGAAAGATTGAGTATGTGAGAAATACCTGGATGTATACTATAATGGAACATTTTTCAAGTATGCACGGTGGGTGCACTACTCATACTCAACCTCCCCATGATGCATTGCCAGCGGAACGTAAAATTGTCCAGGGACCGGCTTCAAACTAAAAATCAAACGTCCCTGTTTCAGAACAATGGTATATCTTCTTGTCTTCCATTTGTTTTTAACGCTTAATTAATTAATTAATTAATTAATTAATTAATTAATTAATTAATTAATTCAATTCAATTCAATTCAATTCAACTTCATTTATATCTCCAGCGAAACCAGGTTCAGAGGTGGCAGCCTTCCGCTTTGACTGGTTGGGTCAGTGAACAGAAGGGAATAGGATAGAAGGATAGTCCATCCAAGTGTTCCAGACTAGTTGAGCCGTGAGCCATCGATCAGGAACCGCCTGCTCCAGCATCAAATCACCTGAAACAAAAAAGAGAGTGGAAAGCGAGGAGAAGGCACAGACTGAGAAACATGATACACTTGTTAGGGCTCTTGTTTTGTAGTTAACCAGAAGTTTTGTCAGCAGCATAATGGGAGGTCTCCCAAAATCTCCGAAATGTCAAAATGAAATGTACTTCCACGAGTTTTATGGATCAAATCATCACATGTTGATATTCTACTTGTTCATTTTCTCGCTTAAAATGCTTTCAGAACTTTCAAAGGTGGCGAATCAACAGAGATATTTAGCCTCAGTGTGCTTCAGGTTTTTGTCGTTAAAGGTTCGAACAGTAGTACTCATTGAGGGTATAGTACGTAAGTATGCGATTTTGAACACAGCCGTAATGTTGGTTTTCTATCTATAAAAGAGTTTCTGAAGACTCTAACAACCAAAAACTGAGGGCTACGAACATTTCATGGTAATAACTGTGCTGTGCCAATGCCAATGCTTTAAATGCTTTTCTTAAAAAACAATTCTGAATGTCTTTGAGAATGTCATGTATGGAAGTTTGTTTTATTTATTTATGGTGAGCGATATCATTGATAAGAAGCGAGTCCTCGTGTACCACATGTCTGGTAGTTAAATTCTTTAAATTCTCTGTACAGCAGGATAAACTCATTGAAAATGTGCTTTGTACTCTGTGAAAACTCATCTCCCTACATTTTTAGAGACTTGCTGTTCCCATTCTATAATTCAGCCGATCAAAGAGTAAATATTAATGCTGGCGTCCCCCCCTCCCCAACTCCCCAGTTTAGGTCATTGCTTGGCCTCAAATGACTGTAAATGTCTGTATATGTGTGTGTACACAGCGGTGCAGGAAGAGAGGCAGCGTGGGAAGGAACGGGGGGAGAATGAGGTGGAATCTACCAGCAGTTTCAACGAGGAAATGCCTGTGGACAAAATCCTAGATGCTGAGGTGGCAGTGGAGCCCAAAACTGAGACGTATAGTGATAGCAGCCCTGGAAACTCAGTAAGCAGCAGCTCGTTATCTTTCTGTTACCTTAACGCGACACACAATCCTAATTTCAAAGGTAGCTCAATTGAAAGAGTATAATATGTAACCTTTACAAGTAGGACTAAGAGGTGATTTAAAAGCTGCATATGGAATAAAAAAAGCACTTTAAACACACGCTTGTGGTGGTCGACATGTTTGACAAACTGTGATGTAGTGACTATTTGAGGAAGTTTGCCATTCATGTAACTACAACTGGTTTTATGAGGTTAAAGATGTTTAGTTATTCTGATAGTAGTGTAGACCAGGGGTTCTTGACTCACATTTTGCCACGGTCATTAAATTGCGACCCACTTTTTTTTTTAGAATTCAACCAACCAAATTGTGTTTTTTTTTTTTTTTTTTTTTTAATTAGCTGTTAAAAACACACACATAATCTTTTTTTTAAAATAAAAATCTATATATGTTCCTGTGCAACATGCATTTCACAGCATACCTGTCAAAAGAAAAGTTTCTTTCAAAATAAAAAGTTCAACATGGGAGACATTAGGTATTTTTTTTTTTTTGACCAGCTGTCCACGGACCCACTTTTGGGTTTTGACCCACCAGTTGAGAATCTAAGGAACTGGATGACACGTAACTAAGTGATAAAAAGTAAGATTGAAATGCTATTTTATTATAGAGATATATAGGACCGGAAATGCTAGGAGTACATATGACGTAACTCAAGCGCTGATTGTCTGAGATTTTCAGAATGACAATGCCTACATGTAAAAGGACATTACATGTGATTAAAGGCTAAATGTTGATATAAATGAATCCAAAGACATTTTTTAAACAATTTAGTAGCACATTTTCTATGATTCAGCTTTAGTCCATTCATCTAAAGTGCATTCATGGGATGGGTGCACATCACTTTAGGGAATGTAGTAAAATGCTAGTTTATAACCAACCCCAAAAATAGCGACGTCTACAGCTGCTTGCTAAGCGTTTTAAAAAAAAACTTTCATCAAGCCAAGCAGCATGGCTGCAAGTTCAGCTGCTTTTCCTTATTTCTCCTCGTTCTCCTCCAGACCAATGATCCAGTCACAAACATCTGCCAGGCAGCAGACAAGCAACTTTTCACCTTGGTGGAGTGGGCCAAACGGATCCCGCACTTCTCGGAACTTCCCCTGGACGACCAGGTCATCCTACTAAGAGCTGGTACGTGGATTATCCCAAAGCTATCATCCCAGGAAATGTATATGTTCCTTTCTGTGTTTACAGAGGGCAGCAGCACATTATCATAAACACATACACTCAGAGAGAACATTTCCCAACCAGAGCAAACAGCCCTTTGTCAAGTGTGCAAGCTTGACTTCCAATAAGTTGCTCGCCTTCCCGCAGGAGGCCTATATAGACGTTTACATGAGCTCAGCACATTTTTGTCACCTAGTTTAAAGGAGGAGTAAAATCAAATCAAACTAAAATGTGAAGTTGTAGCACTGCGGTTTGTTTGGTGCATCAGTGCTGACCTCTGCTGGTGAGAGATTTCACACAAAAAGTCAGACATCACTGCCAAATCAGTATAGGTATTTGTTTTTATGCAACACTATTCTGCAAAATATGATGAATGATTTTTCTTTATAATTTGTCCTCTCTCAATGCGTTTGTTCAGGCTGGAATGAGCTCCTCATTGCGTCCTTCTCACATCGCTCTGTAACGGTTAAAGATGGGATCCTGTTAGCGACGGGTCTTCACGTCCACAGAAGCAGCGCTCACAGTGCTGGAGTGGGCTCCATCTTTGACAGGTGGGGGCCATCAGAGATCAATCATCATGTCTACTGCTGGGGGAGTGGGATTTACCCACTGCAGTCAAAAATAACCATCATTTCTCCTAAATTTAAAAACAGTTGAACATAAAAACTGGGTTAAGAAGAAATTCAAACAAAACACAATCTGGTAAATCAATGACAATTACATCAACTAATGGGCAAATATAATTCAAATGATCAATTGTTCATTAATCTTATGTACAGGGTTTTCTTTCTTACACCCAGATTAAAATGAGATTGTATGAAGTACTATTTTTGCATAATGATCTAATCCAAATGTAAGCATGGTCAAGCTAATGGGGTTTCATGAGGAGATTAACCACTGTGTCTTAAATCTGCTAATTAGAGTTGTAGAATTGACTGATTGTTTTAACTAATAGTCTAATATCTCAAATTAAATGTAAATCCACAGCTATGTATTCTTCATATTTGAATCCACTCATTTCCTATAGCATAAAATATTTGTGTAATAAGTTGACCTGATTAGTTGTGAATAAATTGAGACCAAAACAGAAAGAAAATTAATTATTTGACAAAAGCAAACAGTAAACCAAAATTTGCAGGTCTCATAGCAAAACAGTGAGTTGGTCCAAGTTATAAATCAGTGAATACAACGCTTCAGCGAAATGTCAGATAAATAAGAACATATATACAGTATGTATATACATGAGGCTGTACACAGTACAGATAGAAAGAGGGAAGACGTGGCAAGAAAGACATTGCGCAACAAAAACCATAAAAACAGAATATATACATATACACAGCAAGACTTCTGACTGTTATCTGTGGATTGGCTTCAAAAAATGTTTTGATTATACAGTAGACTCTGACAGCTGCAGGCAAGAAGGAGAATATACAGTATAAATATGCTGAAATATGAGCATTGGTTGATTTGTTTAATTCCTGGCTTACAAAGAAATTAAGAGAAAATAAAAAACATATCGTGTTACTGATTCTCAGGTGATAGTTCACTTGTATTCTCTTCATTTCCCACAGAGTCCTGACTGAGTTGGTATCTAAAATGAAAGACATGCAGATGGATAAGACGGAGCTTGGCTGCCTGCGAGCCATTGTCCTTTTTAACCCAGGTATACTGGCTTCCTCTGAGCCTAACTACTGTTTGTCTCACTGTCTAGAATTACACAGATTATTTATATTTTTACTTTGAGCTGAAATGACTGGAGGATGTGTTGTTAAATGGTGTTCGACTTTGGTTATGTTTGTGTTTCAGATGCAAAAGGTTTGTCAAATCCAGTCGAGGTGGAGGGGCTCCGAGAAAAGGTCTACGCTTCTTTAGAGTCGTACACAAAACAGAGATACCCTGATCAGCCTGGCAGGTAGGATCCACCAGGTTCAATGTTAAACATCCCTGTTTGTTTACTGCATTAAATGTTGGAATCCATAGAAATGTACTACACAACCCGGAATGGACTGGCCATAGTAACAGATATGGTGCAAATGTGGCAAAAACAAAGTGACTAAAATGGGCCAAAAGTAGGCAAGAGTGGCCAAAAAATGGGCGAATAAAGAGGAACCAGTTGATATGTAATGGCAAAGAGTAGCTTTGGTAGCATTGCTACCAAGTCAAATTCCCTGTACTGTTTTAAAACTGTACATGGCAAATACAACTTTTCTGATTCTGATTGAAATTGGCATGATATGGCAAGCAATAGTGAAAAAGGGCAAAAATGTGGAACAAAAAGAGGCAAAATAAAGGGAATAAAGGAAAGAAGTGTTATATATATAGCTTATTTGGATGAAAAGTGGCAAAGCAAATTAAAGAAAGACAAACATGGGATAAAAGTGTCAAAAATAACTTGCAAAAATTGACAAAAAATTAGGGAAAAGGGAAAGAAGTGATATTAGGGAAAAAGGGATATTTATTGGCAAAGGGAAGCTAAAATCTGAAAGAAGTGTCAGAACTTTTTGAAAATGAGATAAAGGAAGTTGCAAAATAGCCAAAGAATATCAGTAAAAAGGGCATAAAAGTTTCCCCTTTTAAGGTTTTCTGGGGTAATAATAATTGCAATTAAGTCATTAAGAGCCACATGTTGCGCATCACTGACTTAATAACAGCTTCTTAATGGTGTCACTGATAATGTAGTGGGCTGGTCTGGACAGAAAACGCACCCTTGTACACAACGCTCAGTTTTACTACAGCAAGTCAAATATCAGTACACCATATACATACTTTAATATACTCTGTTTGATTTAACCTACAGTCTGGCTCTGTGAAATGTAATGTTAATGGTTAGTTGCTTAAAGGTGCAGTCCGGGACTCTCAGATCCCTCTCTCCCTCTCCCTCCCCGCTGCTCTCTTGCCCTGCCTCCAAACTTTCCAAAGTCCCTCCTCAGAGGAGCTAAAAAGCTAACGTTAGCCATACAGCAACATCACAGTAATATAACATGCTCTGTTAATAGCATATTACTGCAGCGCTTCTCTCTCTCAATGTGCACACACCTCAGCAGCAGCAGCAACACAGTGTCACTTACAGCAGTCACATGGAGGCTGCTGCGCGCACACAAACACATGCACCACAGAGTTCTAGTGTAACAATTACAAATGCCTGTGAGCAACAGCTGTCAGACAGCCCATCAAACACAATCCTGGGCTCTGATTGGTTCTTTTTGCTTGGTCGCAGTGAATTCTCGCAATCTGCCAAAGGCTGCAGGAGCAGCGGGGGGGGGGGGGGGGGGGGGGGGCTCAATGAGTCTGTTTTTTTCACACAAACTACTACTTTCGTGTAAGGCTGTCCTTACATAGTGACAGCTTTAGCAAATATGACAAAAAGTCACTTTTATAAGTGTTGCAGACTGCACCTTTAAGAGCTTCAATGGTTACTATGTTCACTTTTTAATACACCATGATCAAACTGCAGCAAGTCATTACTCATTTTTGTCATTTAAAAAGTAACTAAACCCCAAGGTTTCCACTGATGTGCGTCTCGACTGAAAATTAAAAAAATGCCCTGACTATGGGCGGGGCTCCTGGAGCAATTTAGACACACGCGGTATATATGATAAAATATTCAAAGAACAATCTATGCTATGCTGACTACTATTCACAATCCAACCCACTCACCATAGGTTGTAGAGTCCACAGGTGATAGTTTTTAAAACAGGGGCGGAGCCAACAGTGACAAAGTAAGAAGCCACCAATGCGTCACAAAATTAGATTATAATAGCATAGCTGGGTTTCAACTCATACAGGGCAGTGACTCTAATATTTACAGCAAAATATACCAAATTGAATACTTGTTTTTGGTGTTTATGCTTTTATTCTGTCGTCTTAAAGCATCTGTACATTTCTGTTTTGTGCTTTTTGTTGAAGGTTTTAGATAAACTAAGTAACATACACCCTAATACATTTGTTTTAAAGCAGAAACAAGTGGTTTTGGAGTTTTGATACCATATTTGATCCTAAATGTGTCCCCTTTGTGTTGCCCAAAGGTATTGTATATGACTGAAGTTCAGTTTATTAGCTGTGTGATTTCAGTTGATTTCCCCACGACAAAACTTGGTGTACGCAGTACACTGATATTTTCTCAAATTTAGTTTATCGTTTCAACATACGACTGCTTACATTTATTTTTTCATAAATATCTAAGCCTTGCACTCATTTTTAAAGGTAAAAATGTAAGGGTTAATGTGATTTTTTTTTTTAAGAACAGAATAAAAAGTTAACCATCAATAATAATACAGAATTATATTCTTTTTTAATTGATTAATTATATCTAGCATTATTATTTTCAGTTTTACTGTTTTTTTATTTACATTGTTGATTATTTGTAGTTCATTGTAAATGTTGTTGAAGGCACAATGGACATTATTTCCTGTGTTTACTACTCTTAGGTTTGCCAAACTGCTGCTGCGTCTGCCTGCCCTGCGTTCCATCGGCCTCAAGTGTTTGGAGCATCTGTTCTTCTTCAAACTGATCGGGGACACGCCGATTGACACCTTCCTAATGGAGATGCTGGAGGCTCCGCATCAGATCACATGACACCAGTCTTCCCTCTCTCCCCTGTATATTCCACCCTCACTGTGAACAATGTAAAATGGAATTAAAGAGACTTGATTATCAAAACATCCTATTTTGTACCAGGACATAAAAAAGGTGAACAAAAATGTAATTAAAATGTACAAAAAACTATTTTGTGGCTGTGGAGAATTATGTACCTTGTCAAAATAAGTTTTAATAAAGCTGTTAACAGATTGTGTAAAGAGATATAATTTCCGGTGTTTGTTTTCAAAGAAACCCATGCAAATTGAGAATCATATTGTATTCTGAGACAGAAACTGCACTTGCATTTCTTAGAACATTTGCTAATTCTTACAGAATAAAGTTATTTAAAATGTTAGTGTGCTGTGTTGTGTGTATTGAGTGATTCCACTTTCTTTGTCCACTAGATGGTGACTGCGGAGTGTAGAAATGGAGTTGCTGCAGACTAAAAAAAATCAAATCATTAAAAAACCTGAGTTAGAAATAAAGGTCAGCACGTCTGCATCACAGCAAGAAGGCGGGCGAGTCAGAAACATTTACTACTTTATTTACAATGCATACATGTAACAACTTTTTGATACACTTGCAAACATCAGGACTAAATCACATATATTCACTGACAGCAAACTTGCAGGAAATCCTTCCCTCAGAAGAAAATATGAGCCAAACAAGCATATTGTCTGTGTAATAATAGACAAATTATCCTATGACCTAGTTTTACGTTTTAATTTTTAAACCAGCAATGACGCTAAATAATCATTTCTGACCTTGAAATATGAATATATATTTTTAAATACAAATCATACACCAAGAAAAATTCAATTTAAAATTTCTTTCTTTTAAGAAAGTATTTACTTCAAGCGTCATATTTGAAAGTCTTTAATGTATGGACTCTCTTGTGGACCTTCAGTTCAGACTTTTGTGTAAAACATCCTTTATCAAACATCACATTTGAATGGTTTCTCTCCCGTGTGGATTTTCATGTGTGACTGCAGGGAATCCTTACGGGTAAAACATTTGCTACAAACATCACATTCAAATGGTTTCTCTCCTGTGTGGATTCTCATGTGTGACTGCAGGTGCTGCTTACTAAGAAAACATTTACCACAAAAACCACATTTAAATGGTTTCTCTCCTGTGTGGATTCTCATGTGTGACTGCAGGTGCTGTTTAGTAAGAAAACATTTACTACAAAAACCACATTTAAATGGTTTCTCTCCTGTGTGGATTGTCATGTGTGACTTAAGGCTATGCTTTCGACTGAAGCCTTTACTACAAACATCACATTTAAATGGTTTCTCTCCTGTGTGAATTGTCATGTGTGACATAAGGCCATCCTTGTGAGTAAAGCCTTCACTACAAACATCACATTTAAATGGTTTCTCTCCTGTGTGGATTCTCATGTGTCGCTTAAGGTCAGAATTTTGACTGAGACATTTAGAACAAACCTCACATTTAAATGGTTTCACATCTTTGTGGATTCTCATGTGTGACTTCAGTTCAGATTTTTGAATAAAACATTTCCGACAAACATCACATTCGAATGTTTTTTCTGTATGGATTGTCATGTGTGTCTGCAGGTGATGCCTATTAATAAACCATTCACTACAAACATCACATTTAAATGGTTTCCCTTCTGTGTGTATTCTTATGTGTGACTGCAGGGAATCTTTACGGGTAAAAGATTTGCTACAAACATCACATTTAAATGGTTTCTCTCCTGTGTGGATTCTCATGTGTGACTGCATGTGCTGCTTACTGAGAAAACATTTCCTACAAACATCACATTTAAATGGTTTCTCTCCTGTGTGAATTATCATGTGTGACTTAAGGCCATGCTGTCGAGAAAAGCCTTCACTACAAACTTCACATTTAAACGGTTTCTCACCTGTGTGGATTCTCATGTGTCGCTTATGGTCAGGCTTTCGAATAAAACATTTATTACAAACATCACATTTAAATGGTTTCTCTTCTTTGTGGATTTTCATGTGTGTCTGCAGGCTAGCCCTAAAGGTAAAACATTTCCTACAAACATCACATTCAAATGGTTTGTTTCCTGTGTGGACTCTCATGTGTAACTGCCGGGAAGCTTTACGGGCAAAACATTTCCTACAAACAGAACATGCAAAGGGTTTCTCTCCTGTGTGGATCATCATGTGTGACTGCAGGTGATGCTTAGTAAAAAAACATTTACTACAAACATCACATTTAAATGGTTTCTCTCTTGTGTGGATTCTCATGTGTAACTGCCAGGAAGCTTCATGGGTAAAACATTTCCTACAAAAAGAACATTCAAAGGGTTTCTCTCCTGTGTCGACTCTCAGTTTTGAAGCTGCACTGACTGATGCTTTCTTACCATCCACACATTCAGATGTTATTTTTACCTGAACCTTACTCTTTGAACAAATCTGTTGAAAATAATTTATCCGTGTTTTGGAAGCTTTACATCCCATTTCAGCATTTTTACTTGAGTCAGACATCTTTCCCTTTTTCCTGGTGGAGTCAGAGTCAGCTTCAGTTTCAGACTCTGACAGAGGTATCTGCCAACAATGTTCATCATCATCATCATCATCACTACAACCTCCAGTCTGAGGCGAGTCTGTTTCCGTTCCATTAGGACCATGTAGTACTAAACTGCTTGGATCTGGATCCTGGGCTGTTTCTGGTCCTTTGCTGTTCATTCCCACAGTTTGTTTTTTCATTAATTCATTTAAACTGCAGGTTGAAGGTTCCTCTTTAATGTTGAATTCTGTTATTTGTCTCCAGTGTAGCTGGGAGGCCTGAGGCTTCTCCTCTTCATCTTCACATTTAACAGAACAAGCAGCACCGTTTGTCTCCTGCTGCACACAAAGCTGGTTCTCCTCCTGATCTTCACTGATCATCTCTGGTTCCTCCTTAATGTGGAGACGCTCTGGGAGAAGCTGCTCCACGTTCTTCCTCTCACTGAAAACACAGTTAGTGACTGACGACTGCTGGAGATGTAATCTGTGCAGATGAACTTTAGGCATGAAGGCAGCCATGACAAGTTTTTTGTTTTCATCTGTATTTGGAACAGATTGGGAACCTGATCGTCTACTGGTGTTATGGTGGAGACTCTTGTCAGGAAGAATGATTTTCATTTCAGCATCCACTGGAACTTCTTGCACTCCGTGTTCAGTCTCGATGGCTTGTAACAGAGTCTTTTCTTCCTCTGTTGCTCTGCATATTTCTATAGCTCTGTATAATGTTAGACGTCTTTCCTGTATCAGTCTCTTTTTAAGGTCAGAGTCTGTGATGCTTAACACAAGCTTATCTCTGAGCATGTCATTCTCAATTATTCCAAACTCACAGTGTTTGCTTTTCTGTCGCAGCTCTGTCATGAATGTGTTTACTGATGTCCCTGCTGTCCTCTGATGAGACCAATATTGAACTCGTTCAAAGACAACATTTCTCTGTGGACAGCAGTGATCTTTAAAGGCTTGAAGAACATCCTCCATTGTCAGTTCATCTCCCTCACCTCTAACAGTCAGTGTGTTGTACAATTCCAGTGCATCTTCACCGATGGTGTGGAGTAAAATATCAATCTTTGCTTTCTCATCTTTCTCCCCTGAGGCCGCTATATACCGCCGAAAGCTTTGTTCCCAGCTGCACCAGTTGTCAGCAGGGTTAGCGGTGAGAGACAGAGGTGACGGTGCTCTGAACTGCTCCATTTCCTCCACTTTGTCTCCCGTCTTTACATTTTTATCTTCTAGCGTGTAGGCGGTGCTAGCTCCTATGCTAGCTCGGTTAGCATTCTGCTCCAGCCTCTCTCTGTGTCTGTAACTCCGTCTTCTAACACCGTGTTGTGCTCTCTTGCTTTACAGTGGAGTTTAAAGGTACTATTATAGTGTTGCTGACTCTGTCTTTAAGCTGATATTAATAACATTCACTATTAGACTCACATTGACACTCCATGTTTTCCGCTTCGCTCTGTTCTATGACGGGTTGCTATCTATTCTAAGGAGCAGTACCGCCACCTTCTGCTCAGGAGTGTTGGTCTCACACACACGCACGCACGCACGCACACACACACACACACACGGTGTGACCTCCTAACCTGTATTTCACTGGTGTGTGTGTTGCTGTCTGACCAACACTCCGGGTATAGAGGGTTTTCACAGTGCGTCATCTACTGCGTCATCAACCCGGAAGTTGCCATTTTGGAGATACGCAGCAGGTTTACATAAAGCACACAAACGAGCAAATTCCGAATTTTGAGAGGAAATGGTGAACTACTGCCGTGTTTTTGGCTGTACTAATCAGAGACTATTGTTATTGGTGTATATGCAAACACAGTATGGAAGGAAGAAGCGTTCTCTGCGGATTAGCTTTTAGCTTGGTTGCTAACCCCGCTCCTGCTCCCAATCACACCGCTTACGTCTCCTCCGCTGGCGGACACCGCTGGTACGAGGCTTCGCTGCTTCACAAGCCGCTGGATGTAGCCAGCGTAGCAATCTGAGGCTCGAGGTCCAGAGTAGTCACAACTAACGGACTGTAACTGTTTGATTTGCCTAAAACTAAGATTGCCTTGCGGTCGTATACTATTTGCTCCACCGGCCGGTCTGGGTGCCTTGGCCTGGTTCCCTGGGGCGCGCCTTCGCTGAGGGTGCCGCTGGCGCGGTGGGCCGGGCTGCCCCCTTCCACAACCCCCTCCCCCCCTCCCCGGGGGCTCACTTGGAGGACCGCAGGGGCTGGCTTATCTAGCTTCGGGGGGAGGGAAGGGTGAGGTGTGGGGCCTCGCCCGCGCTGGGGCCTCCCCTGGGTTGTGCTGGGTGGGTGTGTGTGGGGGCGTGGCCGGTGGCTCCTGTCCTGGCGGATCCGCGTCGGAAGTGGTTGGTCTGCTGGCTGGGTGCGCCGGGCCCTGTGGGTGCCGTGTCTGGGCGGGGGTGTCCCGGGGGTGGGTCTTTGGGTTTGGCATCTCGGGGCTCGCCCCCCCACCGTCTGCCCGGGGACTGGCTGCGGTTCAGCGGGGTGCCGCGCCGCCTTGGGCGCGGTGGGGCTGGTTGCTGGAGCCCGCTGTCCTCCGGGCTGTGCTGGTGTCGGGGGTGTCTCATGTCGGCGCGTGGGTGATTGGGGGTGGCCTCCGTTGGAGGGGGGTGCTCTGCTGGCGACGTTGGTGTGGGGTTGCGGTGCCTGGCTGGGGGTGCATGGGTTTGCCTGCCTGTCGGTCCGTGGCTGGCGGGGTGGCCCTGCCTGGGTGGTTGGTGGCGTCCTCTCTCGTCGAGGGGGCCGGGGCCGCCTACCTGTGGAGGGTGCTATGTCGTGGTGTCGTGCAGGCCTGCGCTGGCCCTGGTGTGGGGGCTCTCTCCTGCTCGGCGGCCGCCTGCTTTGGCAGGGTGGGTTCGCCTCCTGGGCTGCTGGGGGATGTGGCTGGTGCTTGGTTCCGCCTTTGGGGGGGGGGGGGCGGCATAGTTCGTGGGGGTGCCTCCGGTTGTCCTGCTCGGCACGTCACTGGGGCCCGCAGTGCCGCGTGCCCGTCTGCGCCATCTACCCTCTCCGGTGGCCTGCCATGCAGATGGGCCAGGCTCCTACCAGACAAACCTCCTACATGGGCACTTCACATCACTCACTCCCAGCCTGACCCGGATCTACCATATGGGCAACCTGGGCACGTGCCCAGGGGCCCTCGGGCATAGAGGGGCCCTCTGCCGGCAGAAATAATAATGGTCCAATCAGAATAAAATAATGGTTGTCTACAAGAAATGGACTCTCGTGATTGTCTCCCTTATATGTCAGTTTGTTGACTTGACAGGTAATGATTGGGAGCGGGTGGCAATGCATTGTGTAGATTGGCTAATGATAATGGTGGGTGGGGCTTAGCAGGTGGTTTCCATATATTGTGTATGTAGTGGAAAGTGGCGGAAAATGGACCTCAGCAGCATCAACAAAAAGCCCAGCGGACACGCAAAGCGCAAGAAGAAAAAAGAAAAGGAGGAAAAGGAAGCGACAGCTATAAAAAATGTTATGCCAATTAACAGCTTTTTCAAAAAAGCTAGAATTGAAGAGGAGGGTTTCGAGCTAGCCAGCAGCAATGTTAGCTTGGAAGTGCCTTCTACCAGTGATGCCCAGCCTGAGCTAACGGCGGCAACTATCCTTACCGGAGAAAATGAAGCGGCATCTATGAATGAAGAGCAAGCGGAACAAGGTAATTCCTCAATATCTGAAGACCCTGCACTATGGGGATCGCTTACAGAAAGCACCCGCAAGGAAATTTTATTTAAAGGAATCTCAGCCTTTCAAAATCGGGCGGCTAAATATCCTGCTTCACGGAGGGGGAACGAAGCAGAGGGAAAGACGCGCTCCCTTACTAATGACGCTCTGACCCGGCGCATTTACAATGGGGAAGCTATTCCACGAGAATGGATTATATATTCACCATCAACGGGAGATATTTTTTGCTTTCCTTGCAAAGTG
Source organism: Gouania willdenowi (assembly GCF_900634775.1). NCBI lineage: Eukaryota > Metazoa > Chordata > Actinopteri > Blenniiformes > Gobiesocidae > Gouania > Gouania willdenowi. The sequence continues at coordinate 21,479,458 of NC_041047.1, read as the reverse complement.
TTTTCACAATGCAACAATGCATTTATTGCGGGGTTTAGCGATTGGAAACACCCGGAGCGAATAACGGAGCATGAAATGAGTGGGGAGCACCGAAGATGCATGCTTTCACTTGCACATCGCAGCAAACATCTGGGCACTGTTGATGCTTCTCTTGGGAGACAGATCGAAGCAGAAGGTCAGTACTGGAAGGATGTTTTGAGGCGTGTAGTTGCCGTGATTAAATTTCTGAGTGAAAGGGGGCTTCCCTTCCGCGGAGATGATGAACTTTTGGGATCTCCTCACAATGGCAATTACCTGGGAATCCTCGAGCTGCTTGCACAGTTTGATCCGTTTTTAAAGGAACATTTGCAGAAGTATGGTCAGAAGGGTCGTGGCAAGCCTTCATATTTGTCATCAACTATATGTGAGGAGTTTATTAATTTAATGGGAGAAAAAACAAAGCAAGCCATTGCTACAGAACTTCAGCAGGCGAAGTATTTCTCTGTTATAGTAGACTCTACACCTGACATGTCTCACGTGGACCAGCTAACTTTTGTGTTCCGATTTGTGAGTGAGACAGGAAAAGTGGTTGAGCGATTCATCGGATTCGAACCAATTCACAGTCACACTGGATCAAGTCTGGCTGAATGTGTGATCAAGATGGTCAGTGACTTGGGGCTGGATCTTTCTAACTGCCGTGGGCAGGCTTATGACAATGCATCAAACATGTCAGGGAAATATAATGGATTGCAAGCTCAGCTCAAGAAGAACAACCCACTAATGCACTACATTCCTTGTGCCGCACATTCTTTGAACTTGGTTGGTGTCAATAGTGTGGAAAATAGCTGTCGGGGAGCAAGCCAGTTTTTTGACTTCCTTCAATCACTATATGCGTTTTGCTCTGCTTCCACCCACCGATGGAATAAGGTGTTCACTGCAGACATCTCACTGACGCTAAAATCCCTCTCCTGTACAAGATGGAGCTGCCGAGGAGACTCCACCAGAGCTCTTTCTGAAAATTATGCTAAAATAGCAAGCTCCTTACAGATGGTAGCCTCGGACGATGAAGAGCGACGGGACACAAGGCGGGAGGCCGCTGCGCTGTGTAACAAGCTTGAGAAGCTGGAGACCGCGCTCATGACCATGTTTTGGGACACTGTGCTGCAACGATTCAAGCTGACAAGCAACAGCTTACAGAAGAGAGAGATGGACCTGATGACTGCTGTGCGGCTTTTGGAGTCACTGCACACTTATGTTGCATCACTAAGAGGACAATTTGGTGACTTTGAGACATCTGCCCGGGCCATCACAGGTGTGACACAGGCCTACCAATCCGAGACCCACCGCGTGAGTAAAAGAAAAACCTTTGATGATGAGACAGTTGACAATGAAGTGGTGCTCACTGGGAGTAAAAAGTTCCAAGTTGAGACATTCAATGTGATTATTGACAGTTTGCTGTCAGGACTGAAGAAACGGCTGGATGCTTATAAAGACATTAATGATCGTTTTGGTGTCCTATTTGACATGGACTGTGCGGACACTGATCTCTTCAAACGGGCCAATGCTCTCTCATCTTCATATCCATCTGACTTGGATAATTCTTTATCTGATGAGCTGATCCAGTTTAGGTCTTTTGTCAGCACTGAGCAAGATAAGACACCTGCAAATCTATTGCAGATTGTGCAGAGGAATGGACTCCAGACAACCTTCCCCAACGTATTTGTTGCTCTCAGGCTTTTTCTCACACTGCCTGTATCCAACTGTGAGGGAGAGAGGTCCTTTTCACAACTAAAAAGAATAAAAAACGAACTCAGGACAACTATGGGTCAGAAGAGACTTTCTGCACTGTCCTTAATGGCCATAGAATCTGAGCTGGTGAGGGAGCTGGACTTTGAGGACTTGATTTGCAACTTTGCAAAGAAAAAGACCAGAAAGAAGAACTTCTAAAGGTAAGAACCATTGTGCTTTATGTGAAGTGAGTAGGCCACTATAAACTCTTATGATTGTGCAGATAATACATGTATTTTGCTTATTCTATTATGCTGTTTGCACAACATGTATCTTCCATAATTCATTGTGGTGTGATGCAGAGAGTTATAGTGCTGCATATTTGTTTTTTTGCAGTGTTAAGTTATCCAGCTGACTTGGTGACAGAATGCAACCTGCACTCAGTTGTGTTATGTGATGGCATTGTTATATCTTCAGTCAGTAACATTTGAGAAGTACTGGTGGAGGTTATGACACTTTATTGTCATAATCCTTAGCCATGCACTGGGCTGTGATGATTTTTTTTATTTCATTGTTGTTGTGTAATTTGTGAGAGAGATGACAGTGCTTGATTTCTCATTCTGGAAAGGTGAGTATATATATATATAAAATAATTGGTGTGAGTATTAGGTTAGAGAAGGGGCCTGGTGAGTCTCAGTGCCCAGGGCCCCTGGTGTTGCTAATCCGGCCTTGCTCCCAGCTGGTCTGGCTCACCCACTTGTTGCACCACACTCACATACCCAACCCTTGGGGGGCTGGATGGTGGGGCTGGGGGTGGAGAGGGCCACCGCCTATGCTACAAAGTAGTGGCACAGGGGCATATTATCTGTGTAATAATAGACAAATTATCCTATGACCTAGTTTTACGTTTTAATTTTTAAACCAGCAATGACGCTAAATGATAATCTCTGACCTTGAAATATGAATATATAATTTTAAATACAAATCATACACTTTGAAAAAATACATTTGCCCTGGTTGGAAAATATATAATTGAATGCATTTTATTTTAAAAATACCAAACAATATATTCATGGAACATTGTATTAAGACAAAACAAATACTTTTTCTAACAATGCGATGTCAAAGAGGGCCACCTGAAGTGTTGCCATCAGGACAAAAGCCACATTTAAAATCTTGTTAAAGTAATGGCTACATTAATAATTAAAAATCTGACAGGTGTCCTTTTACTCATGTACTATAATAGTCTTGCGATAAATCGCCTGTAGTAAACATTGATTAATACAAGATTAGGATGGATTCCAGGCTAGAAGTATAATACCAAAGGATGAGAATGGGACTTTAGTCCTTCTGTATTTCCAAAGTCACAAAATATCTGTTCAGCAATAATTAGGATTATAACATTAGAGTTTGCATTCCTGGAATGAAAAACTACGACTAGACTGACCTCCCAGTGTGTGCAGATACTTCAAGAGCATTTCTTTCTTTTTGAAATTTTTACTTTATTTTTCAACACAAATGATACTTTAATATACAAAGATAAACAATTAACAAAAAATGTTTACAGTTACACTTACAGAAAAAAAATATATCACAAAATAAATGAATTATTATAAATTGGCCAACGATTAAACTTCAACTATTTAAACCTATTAAAAAAAAAAAAAAAAAACACATTTGAAAGTCTTTAATGTGTGGACTCTCTTGTGGACCTTCAGTTCAGACTTTTGTTTAAAACATCCTTTATCATACATCACATTTAAATGGTTTCTCTCCTGTGTGGATTTTCATTTGTGACTGCAGGGAATCCTTATGGGTAAAACAATTCCTACAAAAATCATATTCAAAAGGTTTCTCTCCTGTGTGGATTTTAATGTGTGACTGCAGGTGCTGTTTACGAAGAAAACATTTACTACAAAAACCACATTTAAATAGTTTCTCTCCTGTGTGGATTTTCATGTGTGACTGCAGGCGCCGCTTACTAAGAAAACATTTACTACAAAAACCACATTTAAATGGTTTCTCTCCTGTGTGAATTGTCATGTGTGACACGAGGCTATGCTTTCGACTAAAGCCTTTACTACAAACATCACATTTAAATGGTTTCTGTCCTGTGTGAATTGTCATGTGTGACATAAGGCCATCCTTGTGAGTAAAGCCTTCATTACAAACATCACATTTAAATGGTTTCTCTCCTGTGTGGATTCTCATGTGTCGCTTAAGGTCAGAATTTTGACTGAGACATTTAGAACAAACATCACATTTAAATGGTTTCACTTTGTGGATTCTCATGTGTGACTTAAGTTCAGACTTTCGAAGAAAACGTTTCCTACAAACATCACATTCAAATGTTTTTCCTGTATGGATTGTCATGTGTGTCTGCAGGTGATGCCTATTAATAAACCATTCACTACAATCATCACATTTAAATGGTTTCTCTCCTGTGTGTATTTGTATGTGTGACTGCAGGGAATCTTTACGGGTAAAACATTTCCTACAAACATCACATTCAAAAGGTTTCTCTCCTGTGTGGATTCTCATGTGTGACTGCAGGTGCTGTTTAGTAATAAAACATTTACTACAAACATCACATTTAAATGGTTTCTCTCCTGTGTGGATTCTCATGTGTAACTGCAAGGAAGCTTCACGGTTAAAACATTTCCTACAAAAAGAACATTCAAAGGGTTTCTCTCCTGTGTCGACTCTCAGTTTTGAAGCTGCACTGACTGATGCTTTCTTACCATCCACACATTCAGATGTTATTTTTACCTGAACCTTATTCTTTGAACAAATCTGTTGAAAAGAACTTATCCGTGTTTTGGAAGCTTTACATCCCATTTCAGCATTTTTACTTGAGTCAGACATCTTTCCCTTTTTCATGGTGGAGTCAGAGTCAGCTTCAGTTTCAGACTCTGACAGAGGTATCTGCCAACAATGTTCATCATCATCATCATCATCACTACAACCTCTAGTCTGAGGCGAGTCTGTTTCCGTTCCATTAGGACCATGTAGTACTAAACTGCTTGGATCTGGATCCTGGGCTGTTTCTGGTCCTTTGCTGTTCATTCCCACAGTTTGTTTTTTCATTAATTCATTTAAACTGCAGGTTGAAGGTTCATCTTTAATGTTGAATTCTGTTATTTGTCTCCAGTGTAGCTGGGAGGCCTGAGGCTTCTCCTCTTCATCTTCACATTTAACAGAACAAGCAGCACTGTTTGTCTCCTGCTGCACACAAAGCTGGTTCTCCTCCTGATCTTCACTGATCATCTCTGGTTCCTCCTTAATGTGGAGACGCTCTGGGAGAAGCTGCTCCACGTTCTTCCTCTCACTGAAAACACAGTTAGTGACTGACGACTGCTGGAGATGTAATCTGTGCAGATGAACTTTAGGCATGAAGGCAGCCATGACAAGTTTTTTGTTTTCATCTGTATTTGGAACAGATTGGGAACCTGATCGTCTACTGGTGTTATGGTGGAGACTCTTGTCAGGAAGGATGATTTTCATTTCAGCATCCACTGGAACTTCTTGCACTCCGTGTTCAGTCTCGATGGCTTGTAACAGAGTCTTTTCTTCCTCTGTTGCTCTGCATATTTCTATAGCTCTGTATAATGTTAGGTGTCTTTCCTGGATCAGTCTCTTTTTAAGGTCAGAGTCTGTAATGCTTAACACAAGCTTATCTCTGAGCATGTCATTCTCAATTATTCCAAACTCACAGTGTTTGCTTTTCTGTCGCAGCTCTGTCATGAATGTGTTTACTGATGTCCCTGCTGTCCTCTGATGAGACCAATATTGAACTCGTTCAAAGACAACATTTCTCTGTGGACAGCAGTGATCTTTAAAGGCTTGAAGAACATCCTCCATTGTCAGTTCATCTTCCTCACCTCTAACAGTCAGTGTGTTGTACAATTCCAGTGCATCTTCGCCGATGGTGTGGAGTAAAATATCAATCTTTGCTTTTTCATCTTTCTCCCCTGAGGCCGCTATATACCGCCGAAAGCTTTGTTCCCAGCTGCACCAGTTGTCAGCAGGGTTAGCGGTGAGAGACAGAGGTGACGGTGCTCTGAACTGCTCCATTTCCTCCACTTTGTCTCCCGTCTTTACATTTTTATCTTGTAGCGTGTAGGCGGTGCTAGCTCCTATGCTAGCTCGGTTAGCATTCTGCTCCAGCCTCTCTCTGTGTCTGTAACTCCGTCTTCTAACACCGTGTTGTGCTCTCTTGCTTTACAGTGGAGTTTAAAGGTACTATTATAGTGTTGCTGACTCTGTCTTTAAGCTGATATTAATAACATTCACTATTAGACTCACATGAACACTCCTTGTTTTCCGCTTCGCTCTGTTTTATGAAGGGTTGCTATCTATTCTAAGGAGCAGTACCGCCACCTTCTGCTCAGGAGTGTTGGTCTCTCTCACACACACACACACGCGCACACGCACACACACACCCACGCACACACACACACACACACACACACACACACACACACACACACACACACACAGTGTGACCTCCTAACCTGTATTTCACTGGTGTGTGTGTTGCTGTCTGACCAACTCTCCGGGGTATAGAGGGTTTTCACAGTGCGTCATCTACCGCGTCATCAACCCGGAAGTCGCCATTTTGGAGATACGCAGCAGGTTTACAAAAAGCACACAAACGAGCAAATTCCGAATTTTGAGAGGAAATGGTGAACTACTGCCGTGTTTTTGGCTGTACTAATTATGGAGAACAATGTCTGCATTTTATAGTCAGTAGTTCTACATCAGGAGAGCAGTGACGTGAGACTAGCTCACCATTGTTGAACCAGATGTTATTGGTGTAAATGCAAACACCGCCGCCCTCATCTCCCATCTTGCCTTTAAATCCAGCTTCAGGTAGTCCAGTTGTGTTCTCCAGTGAGCTGAAAAAAAAAAAAAAAAAAAAAAAAAAAAGTGAATGTAACCATGTCGGAAATAAACTGAATAAATAAATAAAAAATAAACACTCCGTGGTCACCATCTTAAAAAAAAAAAAGCACTGTCTTTTGGCTTCAAAAACGTTGAGTGGGAACAGCTACAGTGTACGCCCGTCGCCCACTGGTGTATCCAGGAGAGACGATTTTTCCAGGCTTTATCCCCATCCTGGTTTTGTGCAATAGAGGATTTTCACCGACGTCACTTTCTGGCAGTAACCTGGATGCACTGCCATGCTGGAGGTAAGCGGTTGTTTACACTACATGTTGGAGGCTCACAAAGGTGTACTATGCGATTAATAAATCACAGAAAAGCTCCTCAAAATGCATTATAGATGCAAAAGCATACAGGGGAGGACTTGATCCACAGAAAAGGGCACGATATTAGGGAAAGATAAGGTTTATTGGTGGTGCAGAGCCATGCTGTGTTTTAATGTCAGTGTAGAAATGTAGTTGCTGCAGACTACAAAATCAAATCATTAAATAACCCATGTTAGAAATAAAGGTCAGCACTTCTGCATCACAATAAGAAGGTGGACAAGTCAGAAACATTTACTACTTTATTTTTAATGCATACATGTTACAACTTTTTGATACACTTCACTTGCAAACATCAGGACTAAATCACATATATTTCACTGACAGCAAACTTGCAGGAAATCCTTCCCTCAGAAGAAAATATGAGCCAAACAAGCATATTGTCTGTGTAATAATAGACAAATTATCCTATGACCTAGTTTTACATTTTAATTTTTAAAGACGCTAAATTATAATTTCTAATCATGATATATATATTAAATACAAATCATGCACCTTGAAATAATTAATTTGCCCTGGTTGGAAAACATATAATTGAATGCATTTTATTTTAAAAATATCAAACAATATATTCATGGCAAATTGTATTAAAGCATAATAAATATTTTTTCTAACAATGCGACGTCAAAGAGGGCCACCTAAAGTGTTACCATCAGGACAAAAGACAAATGTATAATCTCCTTGTTAAAGTAATGGCTACATTAATAATAAAAAATCTGACAATTTCGGACCAACATTCTAAGGTGTCCTTTTACTCATGTACTATAATAGTCTTGCGATAAATCTCCTGTAGTAAACATTGATTAATACAATGAGATTAGGATGGATTCCAGGCTAGAAGTATAATACCAAAGGTTGAGAATGGGACTTCAGTTATTCTTTTTTTTCCAGAGTCACAAAACAATATCTGTTCAGCAAACATCATATTTGAAAGTATTTAATGTGTGGACTCTCTTGTGGACCTTCAGTTCAGACTTTTTTTTTTAAAAAACATCCTTTATCAAACATCACATTTAAATGGTTTCTCTCCTGTGTGGATTTTCATGTGTGACTGCAGGGAATCCTTACGGGTAAAACAATTCCTACAAACAGCACATTCAAAGGGTTTCTCTCCTGTGTGGATTCTCATGTGTGACTGCAGGTGCTGTTTGGTAAGAAAACATTTACTACAAAAAACACATTTAAATGGTTTCTCTCCTGTGTGGATTGTCATGTGTGACTTAAGGCTATGCTTTCGACTGAAGCCTTTACTACAAACATCACATTTAAATGGTTTCTCTCCTGTGTGAATTGTCATGTGTGACATAAGGCCAGCCTTGTGAGTAAAGCCTTCACTACAAACATTACATTTAAATGGTTTCTCTCCTGTGTGGATTCTCATGTGTCGCTTCAGATCAGATTTTCGACTGAGACATTTAGAACAAACATCACATTTAAATGGTTTCACATCTTTGTGGATTCTCATGTGCGACTTAAGTTCATAATTTCGAACAAAACCTTTCCTACAAACATCACATTCAAATGTTTTTCCTGTATGGATTGTCATGTGTGTCCGCAGGTGATGCCTATTAATAAAACATTCATTACAATCATCACATTTAAATGGTTTCTCTCCTGTGTGGATTCTTGTGTGTGACTGCAGGGAATCCTTACGGGTAAAACATTTGCTACAAACATCACATTCAAAGGGTTTCTCTCCTGTGTGGATTCTCATGTGTGACTGCAGGTGCTGTTTAATAAGAAAACATTTACTACAAAAAACACATTTAAATGGTTTCTCTCGTGTGTGGATTCTCATGTGTGACTGCATGTGCTGCTTACTAAGAAAACATTTCCTACAAACATCACATTTAAAAGGTTTTTCTCCTGTGTGAATTATCATGTGTGACTTAAGGCCATGCTGCCAAGAAAAGCTTTCACTACAAAATTCACATTTAAACGGTTTCTCACCTGTGTGGATTCTCATGTGTCGCTTAAGATCAGGCTTTCGAATAAAACATTTATTACAAACTTCACATTTAAATGGTTTCTCTTCTGTGTGGATTTTCATGTGTGTCTGCAGGCTAGCCCTACAGGTAAAACATTTCCTACAAACATCACATTCAAATGGTTTGTTTCCCATGTGGACTCTCATGTGTAATTGCCGGGAAGCCTTACGGGCAAAACATTTCCTACAAACATCACATTCAAAGGGTTTCTCTCCTGTGTGGATCATCATGTGTGCCTGCAGGTGACACTTAGTAATAAAACATTTACTACAAACATCACATTTAAATGGTTTCTCTCCTGTGTGGATTCTCATGTGTAACTGCCAGGAAGCTTTACGGGTAAAATATTTCCTACAAAAAGAACATTCAAAGGGTTTCTCTCCTGTGTCGACTCTCAGTTTTGAAGCTGCACTGACTGATGCTTTCTTACCATCCACACATTCAGATGTTATTTTTACCTGAACCTTATTCTTGGAACAAATCTGTTGAAAAGATCGTTTCCGTGTTTTGGAAGCTTTACATCCCATTTCAGCATTTTTACTTGAGTCAGACATCTTTCCCTTTTTCATGGTGGAGTCAGAGTCAGCTTCAGTTTCAGACTCTGACAGAGGTATCTGCCAACAATGTTCATCATCATCATCCTCCCTACAACCTCCAGTCTGAGGCGAGTCTGTTTCCGTTCCATTAGGACCATGTAGTACTAAACTGCTTGGATCTGGATCCTGGGCTGTTTCTGGTCCTTTGCTGTTCATTCCCACAGTTTGTTTTTTCATTAATTCATTTAAACTGCAGGTTGAAGGTTCCTCTTTAATGTTGAATTCTGTTAGTTGTCTCCAGTGTAGCTGGGAGGCCTGAGGCTTCTCCTCTTCATCTTCACATTTAACAGAACAAGCAGCACTGTTTGTCTCCTGCTGCACACAAAGCTGCTTCTCCTCCTGATCTTCACTGATCATCTCTGGTTCCTCCTTAATGTGGAGACGCTCTGGGAGAAGCTGCTCCACGTTCTTCCTCTCACTGAAAACACAGTTAGTGACTGACGACTGCTGGCGATGTAATCTGTGCAGATGAACTTTAGGCATGAAGGCAGCCATGACAAGTTTTTTGTTTTCATCTGTATTTGGAACAGATTGGGAACCTGATCGTCTACTGGTGTTATGGTGGAGACTCTTGTCAGGAAGAATGATTTTCATTTCAGAATCCACTGGAACTTCTTGCACTCCGTGTTCAGTCTTGATGGCTTGTAACAGAGTCTTTTCTTCCTCTGTTGCTCTGCATATTTCTATAGCTCTGTATAATGTTAGGTGTCTTTCCTGGATCAGTCTCTTTTTAAGGTCAGAGTCTGTGATGCTTAACACAAGCTTATCTCTGAGCATGTCATTCTCAATTATTCCAAACTCACAGTGTTTGCTTTTCTGTCGCAGCTCTGTCATGAATGTGTTTACTGATGTCCCTGCTGTCCTCTGATGAGACCAATATTGAACTCGTTCAAAGACAACATTTCTCTGTGGACAGCAGTGATCTTTAAAGGCTTGAAGAACATCCTCCATTGTCAGTTCATCTCCCTCACCTCTAACAGTCAGTGTGTTGTACAATTCCAGTGCATCTTCGTCGATGGTGTGGAGTAAAATATCAATCTTTGCTTTCTCATCTTTCTCCCCTGAGGCCGCTATATACCGCCGAAAGCTTTGTTCCCAGCTGCACCAGTTGTCAGCAGGGTTAGCGGTGAGAGACAGAGGTGACGGTGCTCTGAACTGCTCCATTTCCTCCACTTTGTCTCCCGTCTTTACATTTTTATCTTGTAACGTGTAGGCGGTGCTAGCTCCTATGCTAGCTCGGTTAGCATTCTGCTCCAGCCTCTCTCTGTGTCTGTAACTCCGTCTTCTAACACCGTGTTGTGCTCTCTTGCTTTACAGTGGAGTTTAAAGGTACTATTATAGTGTTGCTGACTCTGTCTTTAAGCTGATATTAATAACATTCACTATTAGACTCACATGGACACTCCTTGTTTTCCCCTTCGCGCTTTCTTCTTCTTCTGCTGTTTTGACTCAGCGGCTTCTTCTTCTACTCTTGTGTTTTATGGCGGGTTGCTATCTATTCCAAAGAGCATTACTGCCACCTTCTGCTCAAGAGTACCAGTCAGACAGACAGACACAAACCAGTTAAATGCAGATTATAGAGGTCACAGTCACACTAACAACGTGCATGAGTTTACTGACACATTTTTTCCCCAAAAAATAAATCTCAGAATTATTAGTAATTAATTGTTTGTATGACCTATGAATATTTCAGCAGATTAGAGCCAAATGCCAAGCACCGATATGAAGGGAAGTTACATCTGGTTGGTTTGGAATCATGTCCATACCAAGCAGTGACGTGCCGTGACCACTAGGGTTGGGTAGGCAGGGCGTTGCAAATCGAGACCACCAATGACAATTTCATATGTTTCTGCTGGCAAGCGTTAGTTCATTTCAACTTTATTTGGATTAAGCAATTTACAACAAAGTCATCTCAATACACTTATCAAAATATAAAATTAATTATAAGAAAGAAAAAACCCAACAACATCCACATGAACAAGCATTTAGCCACCTAACAAAATCAAGATTGTAAAACACCATAAAAGAAACATAAACATTTATTCAATATAGTCTCCACACTGTCCCAAAAAGATATATCTCATGACACGGCAGCGCATCCGTTGTTTGTGTTGGAAACACAGAAACATGGAGAAAATGACAACAACAACGACTCGGAACAGCCTCAATGATGCACATCCACAAAGTCAATCCTTCCATTCACTGTGAAAAATACAAACAATTTTCTGACTTTATCTTTGCTGAAGGTCTGGTAGCTCAGGTGTTGGTCTCCCATTGTCATTTTTCCTCAAAAGAAAGTTTATCTATTGTCTCTAGCAATGTCATCCTGCCTGTAGTGTTATCCCGCCCACTCGCTAGAGCGAGAGAGAACGTAGCAGCTGTAGCAGCCAAGTGGGATCAATTCGCTAATGCACTGTAAACTTACGTATAGCATTTAGGTTAGCGCAGTTATGTCCAAAGGCAGTGTCGAGAGCTGCCTTTTTACGTAAATGGTTTTCATTTTGGAGAACTGACTGCGCATGTGTAAACACATAAAAACATGCTATGGGGCCAGAGGGAGAGCAGCCGTGTGCTTTTGGGAGAGGGTGTGGCCTCCTCCCACCTTACAGCGGAGTGAGACTGCAGCCGTTCCTGGAAATAGCGCTGTCTAGTAATTTGGGCTATGAAACGCACAAAATGCGGACACTTTCAATCTTACTGGCTATCGGAAATGGAAACATAAATCATTTATAATTATATTATGATTAAAACAAATAATCAAAATATCGATTCACCCTTGGGAAGGCACTGCCTACCTTGCCGACCCTGACTGCTTGTCACTGATACCAAGCACCTCAAGGTTCATGGAAAAACCACCCGACGACATGGCCAGATCTCCAATGGCCTGATATTTACCAGTACCTCATTAACAGCCTTGGAGTCTACATAATGGTGGAGATGAGGACTTACAAAAGCTTGGATGCATACATTTTCTTTAAGGTAGGCTTATGTATATGTTTTTGTGTCTATATAGGCCTGTGTCATCATGATTATTGGCTCGTTGCGCGATATGGCTATGCTAGGCTAGCACCGCTAATAATATAATAATAATAATAGTCTAAATGAAAAGATAAATGGGTTAATGAAGCACATTTGTTTATTTAATATAGCTACAGTTCATATACAAGTCAACGCATTGCATATTTACTGTTAATTTCACATTGTTTGTCTTCAAGTTGGACATACTAGCCATAAACATTTCAGTCATTACTGAATAAATTACAATTTAAATGTAGGCTAATTCATAATCAATGTCATAAAATCAGTCAGGAAGAAATAAGATCCGGCAACCTTCAAGTTGATTGTGATTTATAAACAGAAACAGGCGTGGGAAGTACGTGCGCCCTTGTTTATAAATCATTAAATAAAATTTGTACGCACTTCCTGGTTTTTAGCGTACGTCAGCTAGGTGCTTACCGAGGCACACTTTTTTAAATGAGGCCCCAGATCACATGTATTCATTGACAGCAAAATTGCAGGAAATCCTTCCTTCAGAAAAAAATATGAGCCAAACAAGCAAAGTCTGTGTAATAATAGACAAATTATCCTAACATAGTTTTACATTTTAAATTTTAAACCAGTATTGACGCTAAATAATAATTTCTAATCATGAAATATATATATTTTACATACAAATCAAACACCTTGAAAAATGCAATGTGCCCTGGTTGGGAAATATATAATTGAATGCATTTTAATGCATAAAAATAAAAAAATTTGTGGAACATTGTATCAAGACAAAATAAATACTTTTTCTAACAATGTTATGTCAAAGAGGGCCACCTGAAGTGTTGCCATCAGGACAAAAGACACATTTATAATCTCCTTGTTAAAGTAATAATTAAGAATCTGACAATTTTTGGCCAAAATTCTAAGGTGTCCTTTTACTCATGTACTATAATTCTTGCAATAAATCGCCTGTAGTAAAAATTGAGTAATACAATACTGTGGCCACACCAGCCTGTCATTGCCCGATTCCGGTAGATCTCGGAAGCTAAGCAGGTCTGGGCCTGGTTAGTAGTTGGATGGGTGACCACTGAGAATTCCAGGTGCCACAGTGGGGTGGCAGTCACTCCAGTTGTATCTGTCATTGTGTCCTTGGGCAAGGTACTTCACCTACATTGCCTACTATGAACGTAGTGTGTGATAGAGTGTTGGTGGTGGTCGGAGGGTCCGATGGCGCACTATGGCAGCCTCGCTTCTGTCAGTCTGCCCCAGGGCAGCTGTGGCTACAATAGTAGTACCACTAAGTGTGGAGTGAAAGAATAATGCCTTAATTCTTTAAAGCGTCTTTGAGTGTCTATGATAAAGCGCTATATAAAATTGATGCATTATTATTATTATTAGAATGGATTCCAGGCTAGAAGTATAATACCAAAGGATGAGAATGGGACTTTAGTCCTTCTGTATTTCCAAAGTCACAAAATATCTGTTCAGCAATAATTAGGGTTATAAGATTAGAGTTTGCATTCCTGGAATGAAAAACTAGGACTAGACTGACCTCCCAGTGTGTGCAGATACTTCACAAGCATTTCTTTCTTTTTGAAATTTTTACTGTATTTTTTAACACAAATGAGACTTTAATATTCAATGGTAAACAATTAACACAAAATGTTTACAGTTACACTTACAGAAGAAAAAAAATCTGCAAAATAAATTAATATAAACTTGCTAACGATTAAACTTAAATCTTCAACTACTTAAACCTATAATAATAATAATTTAAAACTATTAAGAAAGTATTTACTTCACACGTCTCATTTGAAAGTAAATAAATCAGAAGAAACGAGGTTGGATGTAAAATTATCTGTGTTCAAATTAGGGGACGGATCTGGATAAGCATAATGCTTTTTTCCGTCGCCCTTTCCGGCATGAAAAAGACCATGTCGGAAATGAACTGAATAAATAAATAAATAATAAATAAATAAAGTCTTGTGGACTCTTGTGGACCTTCAGTTCAGACGTTTGTTTAATACATCATTTATCAAACATCACATTTGAATGGTTGATCTCCTGTGTGGATTCTCATGTGTAACTTAAGTTCAATCTTTCGAACAAAACATTTACAAACATGATACATCAAATTTAAATGGTTTCTCTCCTGTGTGGATTTTCATGTGTGACTGCAGGCAATCCTTACGGGTAAAACATTTCCTACAAACATCACATTCAAAGGGTTTCTCTCCTGTGTGGATTCTAATGTGTGACTGCAGGTGCTGCTTACTAAGAAAACATTTACTACAAAAACCACATTTAAATGGTTTCTCTCCTGTGTGGATTCTCATGTGTCGCTTAAAGATGACCGTATCGTTAAAACATTTGCTACAAACATCACATTCAAATGGTTTCTCTTCTGTGTGGATTCTCCCGTGTCTCTTCAGGCTAGACTGAGAGGTAAAGCATTTCCTACAAACATCACATTCAAACGGTTTCTGTCCTGTGTGGATTCTCCCGTGTCTCTTCAGGCTAGACTGACAGGAAAAGCATTTCCTACAAACATCACATTCAAACGGATTCTGTCCTGTGTGGATTGTCATGTGTGACATAAGGCTACGCTCTCGAATAAAGCCTTCATTACAAACATCACATTTAAATGGTTTATCTCCTGTGTGGATTCTCATGTGTCGCTTCAGGTCAGAATTTCGACTGAGACATTTAGAACAAATATCACATTTAAATGGTTTCACTTCTTTGTGGATTCTCATGTGTGACTTGAGTTCAGACTTTCGAACAAAACCTTTCTTACAAACATCACATTGAAATGTTTTTTCTTTTGTATGGCTTGTCATGTGTGTATGCAGGTGATGCCTAGTAATAAAACATTCACTACAAACATCACATTTGAATGGTTTCTCTCCTGTGTGGATTCTCATGTGTGACTGCAGGGAATCCTTACGGGTAAAACATTTCCTACAAACATCACATTTAAATGGTTTCTCTCCTGTGTGGATTCTCATGTGTGACTGCAGGTGCTGTTTAATAAGAAAACATTTACTACAAAAACCACATTTAAATGGTTTCTCTCCTGTGTGGATTCTCACGTGTCGCTTAAGGATGACCTCATCGTGAAAACATTTGCTACAAAAATCACATTGAAATGGTTTATCTTCTTTGTGGATTCTCATGTGTCGCTTAAGATCAGACTTTCGAATAAAACATTTCCTACAAACATCACATTCAAATGGTTTCTCTCCCGTGTGGATTCTCATGTGTGACTGCAGGTAATGCTTATTGATAAAACATTTACTACAAACACCACATTTAAATGGTTTCTCTCCTGTGTGAATTATCATGTGTGACTTAAGGCCATGCTGCCAAGAAAAGCCTTCACTACAAACTTCACATTTAAAGGGTTTATCTCCTGTGTGGATTGCCATGTGTCGCTGAAGGTTAAGCTTTTGAATAAAACATTTATTACAAACTTCACATTTAAAGGGTTTCTCTTCTTTGTGGATTTTCATGTGTGTCTGCAGGCTAGCCCTAAAGGTAAAACATTTCCTACAAACATCACATTCAAATGGTTTGTTTCCTGTGTGGACTCTCATGTGTAACTGCAGGGAAGCCTTACGGGCAAAACATTTCCTACAAACAGAACATGCAAAGGGTTTCGCTCCTGAGTGGATTATCATGTGTGACTGCAGGTGATGCTTAATCATAAAACATTTACTACAAACATCACATTTAAATGGTTTCTCTCCTGTGTGGATTCTCATGTGTAACTGCCGGGAAGCGTTACGGGTAAAACATTTCCTACAAAAGGAACATTCAAAGGGTTTCTCTCCTGTGTCGACTCTCAGTTTTGAAGCTGCACTGACTGATGCTTTCTTACCATCCACACATTCAGATGTTATTTTTACCTGAACCTTATTATTTAGACAAATCTGTTGAAAAGAACGTTTCCGTGTTTTGGAAGCTTTACATCCCATTTCAGCATTTTTATTTGAGTCAGACATCTTTCCCTTTTTCCTGGTGGAGTCAGAGTCAGCTTCAGTTTCAGACTCTGACAGAGGTATCTGCCAACAATGTTCATCATCATCATCATCATCATCACTACAACCTCTAGTCTGAGGCGAGTCTGTTTCCGTTCCATTAGGACCATGTAGTACTAAACTGCTTGGATCTGGATCCTGGGCTGTTTCTGGTCCTTTGCTGTTCATTCCCACTGTTTGTTTTTTCATTAATTCATTTAAACTGCAGGTTGAAGGGTCATCTTTAATGTTGAATTCTGTTAGTTGTCTCCAGTGTAGCTGGGAGGCCTGAGGCTTCTCCTCTTCATCTTCACATTTAACAGAACAAGCAGCACTGTTTGTCTCCTGCTGCACACAAAGATGGTTCTCCTCCTGACCTTCACTGATCATCTCTGGTTCCTCCTTAATGTGGAGACGCTCTGGGAGAAGCTGCTCCACGTTCTTCCTCTCACTGAAAACACAGTTAGTGACTGACGACTGCTGGAGATGTAATCTGTGCAGATGAACTTTAGGCATGAAGGCAGCCATGACAAGTTTTTTTGTTTTCATCTGTATTTGGAACAGATTGGGAACCTGATCGTCTACTGGTGTTATGGTGGAGACTCTTGTCAGGAAGGATGATTTTCATTTCAGCATCCACTGGAACTTCTTGCACTCCGTGTTCAGTCTCGATGGCTTGTAACAGAGTCTTTTCTTCCTCTGTTGCTCTGCATATTTCTATAGCTCTGTATAATGTTAGACGTCTTTCCTGTATCAGTCTCTTTTTAAGGTCAGAGTCTGTGATGCTTAACACAAGCTTATCTCTGAGCATGTCATTCTCAATTATTCCAAACTCACAGTGTTTGCTTTTCTGTCGCAGCTCTGTCATGAATGTGTTTACTGATGTCCCTGCTGTCCTCTGATGAGACCAATATTGAACTCGTTCAAAGACAACATTTCTCTGTGGACAGCAGTGATCTTTAAAGGCTTGAAGAACATCCTCCATTGTCAGTTCATCTCCCTCACCTCTAACAGTCAGTGTGTTGTACAATTCCAGTGCATCTTCGCCGATGGTGTGGAGTAAAATATCAATCTTTGCTTTTTCATCTTTCTCCCCTGAGGCCGCTATATACCGCCGAAAGCTTTGTTCCCAGCTGCACCAGTTGTCAGCAGGGTTAGCGGTGAGAGACAGAGGTGACGGTGCTCTGAACTGCTCCATTTCCTCCACTTTGTCTCCCGTCTTTACATTTTTATCTTGTAACGTGTAGGCGGTGCTAGCTCCTATGCTAGCTCGGTTAGCATTCTGCTCCAGCCTCTCTCTGTGTCTGTAACTCCGTCTTCTAACACCGTGTTGTGCTCTCTTGCTTTACAGTGGAGTTTAAAGGTACTATTATAGTGTTGCTGACTCTGTCTTTAAGCTGATATTAATAACATTCACTATTAGACTCACATGGACACTCCTTGTTTTCCCCTTCGCTCTTTCTTCTTCTTCTGCTGTTTTGTCTCAGCGGCTTCTTCTTCTACTCTTGTGTTTTATGGCGGGTTGCTATCTATTCCAAAGAGCATTACTGCCACCTTCTGCTCAAGAGTACCAGTCAGACAGACAGACACAAACCAGTTAAATGCAGATTATAGAGGTCACAGTCACACTAACAACGTGCATGAGTTTACTGACACATTTTTTCCCCAAAAAATAAATCTCAGAATTACTAGTAATTAATTGTTTGTATGACCTATGAATATTTCAGCAGATTAGAGCCAAATGCCAAGCACCGATATGAAGGGAAGTTACATCTGGTTGGTTTGGAATCATGTCCATACCAAGCAGTGACGTGCCGTGACCACTAGGGTTGGGTAGGCAGGGCGTTGCAAATCGAGACCACCAATGACAATTTCATATGTTTCTGCTGGCAAGCGTTAGTTCATTTCAACTTTATTTGGATTAAGCAATTTACAACAAAGTCATCTCAATACACTTATCAAAATATAAAATTAATTATAAGAAAGAAAAAACCCAACAAGATCCACATGAACAAGCATTTAGCCACCTAACAAAATCAAGATTGTAAAACACCATAAAAGAAACATAAACATTTATTCAATATAGTCTCCACACTGTCCCAAAAAGATATATCTCATGACACGGCAGAGCATCCGTTGTTTGTGTTGGAAACACAGAAACATGGAGAAAATGACAACAACAACAACTCGGAACAGCCTCAATGATGCGCATCCACAAAGTCAATCCTTCCATTCACTGTGAAAAATACAAACAATTTTCTGACTTTACCTTTGCTGAAGGTCTGGTAGCTCAGGTGTTGGTCTCCCATTGTCATTTTTCCTCAAAAGAAAGTTTATCTATTGTCTCTAGCAATGTCATCCTGCCTGTAGTGTTATCCCGCCCACTCGCTAGAGCGAGAGAGAACGTAGCAGCTGTAGCAGCCACGTGGGATCAATTCGCTAATGCACTGTAAACTTACGTATAGCATTTAGGTTAGCGCAGTTATGTCCAAAGGCAGTGTCGAGAGCTGCCTTTTTACGTAAATGGTTTTCAGTTTGGAGAACTGACTGCGCATGTGTAAACACATAAAAACATGCTATGGGGCCAGAGGGAGAGCAGCCGTGTGCTTTTGGGAGAGGGTGTGGCCTCCTCCCACCTTACAGCGGAGTGAGACTGCAGCCGTTCCTGGAAATAGCGCTGTCTAGTAATTTGGGCTATGAAACGCACAAAATGCGGACACTTTCAATCTTACTGGCTATCGGAAATGGAAACATAAATCATTTATAATTATATTGTGATTAAAACAAATAATCAAAATTTCGATTCACCCTTGGGAAGGCACTGCCTACCTTGCCTACCCTGACTGCTTGTCACTGATACCAAGCACCTCAAGGTTCATGGAAAAACCACCCGACGACATGGCCAGATCTCCAATGGCCTGATATTTACGAGTACCTCATTAACAGCCTTGGAGTCTACATAATGGTGAAGGTGAGGACTTACAAAAGCTTGGATGCATACATTTTCTTTAAGGTAGGCTTATGTATATGTTTTTGTGTCTATATAGGCCTGTGTCATCATGATTATTGGCTCGTTGCGCGATATGGCTATGCTAGGCTAGCACCGCTAATAATATAATAATAATAATACAGTCTAAATGAAAAGATAAATGGGTTAATGAAGCACATTTGTTTATTTAATATAGCTACAGTTCATAAACAAGTCAACGCATTGCATATTTACTGTTAATTTCACATTGTTTGTCTTCAAGTTGGACATACTAGCCATAAACATTTCAGTCATTACTGAATAAATTACAATTTAAATGTAGGCTAATTCATAATCAATGTCATAAAATCAGTCAGGAAGAAATTAGATCCGGCAACCTTCGAGTTGATTGTGATTTATAAACAGAAACAGGCGTGGGAAGTACGTGCGCCCTTGTTTATAAATCATTAAAAAAGATTCGTACGCACTTCCTGGTTTTTAGCGTACGTCAGCTAGGTGCTTACCGAGGCACACTTTTTTAAATGAGGCCCCAGATCACATGTATTCATTGACAGCAAAATTGCAGGAAATCCTTCCTTCAGAAAAAAATATGAGCCAAACAAGCAAAGTCTGTGTAATAATAGACAAATTATCCTAACATAGTTTTACATTTTAAATTTTAAACCAGTATTGACGCTAAATAATAATTTCTAATCATGAAATATATATATTTTACATACAAATCAAACACCTTGAAAAATGCAATGTGCCCTAGTTGGGAAATATATAATTGAATGCATTTTAATGCATAAAAATACCAAATTTGTGGAACATTGTATCAAGACAAAATAAATACTTTTTCTAACAATGTTATGTCAAAGAGGGCCACCTGAAGTGTTTCCATCAGGACAAAAGACACATTTATAATCTCCTTGTTAAAGTAATAATTAAGAATCTGACAATTTTTGGCCAAAATTCTAAGGTGTCCTTTTACTCATGTACTATAATTCTTGCAATAAATCGCCTGTAGTAAAAATTGAGTAATACAATACTGTGGCCACACCAGCCTGTCATTGCCCGATTCCGGTAGATCTCGGAAGCTAAGCAGGTCTGGGCCTGGTTAGTAGTTGGATGGGTGACCACTGAGAATTCCAGGTGCCACAGTGGGGTGGCAGTCGCTCCAGTTGTATCTGTCATTGTGTCCTTGGGCAAGGCACTTCACCTACATTGCCTACTATGAACGTAGTGTGTGATAGAGTGTTGGTGGTGGTCGGAGGGTCCGATGGCGCACTATGGCAGCCTCGCTTCTGTCAGTCTGCCCCAGGGCAGCTGTGGCTACAATAGTAGTACCACTAAGTGTGGAGTGAAAGAATAATGCCTTAATTCTTTAAAGCGTCTTTGAGTGTCTATGATAAAGCGCTATATAAAATTGATGCATTATTATTATTAGAATGGATTCCAGGCTAGAAGTATAATACCAAAGGATGAGAATGGGACTTTAGTCCTTCTGTATTTCCAAAGTCACAAAATATCTGTTCAGCAATAATTAGGGTTATAAGATTAGAGTTTGCATTCCTGGAATGAAAAACTAGGACTAGACTGACCTCCCAGTGTGTGCAGATACTTCACCAGCATTTCTTTCTTTTTGAAATTTTTACTGTATTTTTTAACACAAATGAGACTTTAATATTCAATGGTAAACAATTAACACAAAATGTTTACAGTTACTTACAGAAGAAAAAAAATCTGCAAAATAAATTAATATAAACTTGCTAACGATTAAACTTAAATCTTCAACTACTTAAACCTATAATAATAATAATTTAAAACTATTAAGAAAGTATTTACTTCACACGTCACATTTGAAAGTCTTGTGGACTCTTGTGGACCTTCAGTTCAGACCTTTGTTTAATACATCCTTTATCAAACATCACATTTGAATGGTTGATCTCCTGTGTGGATTCTCATGTGTAACTTAAGTTCAATCTTTCGAACAAAACATTTACAAACATGATACATCAAATTTAAATGGTTTCTCTCCTGTGTGGATTTTCATGTGTGACTGCAGGCAATCCTTACGGGTAAAACATTTCCTACAAACATCACATTCAAAGGGTTTCTCTCCTGTGTGGATTCTAATGTGTGACTGCAGGTACTGTTTACTAAGAAAACATTTACTACAAAAACCACATTTAAATGGTTTCTCTCCTGTGTGGATTGTCATGTGTGACTTAAGGCTATGCTTTCGACTGAAGCCTTTACTACAAACATCACATTTAAATGGTTTCTCTCCTGTGTGAATTGTCATGTGTGACATAAGGCCAGCCTTGTGAGTAAAGCCTTCACTACAAACATCACATTTGAATGGTTTCTCTCCTGTGTGGATTCTCATGTGTGACTGCAGGGAATCCTTACGGGTAAAACATTTCCTACAAACATCACATTTAAATGGTTTCTCTCCTGTGTGGATTCTCATGTGTGACTGCAGGTGCTGTTTAATAAGAAAACATTTACTACAAAAACCACATTTAAATGGTTTCTCTCCTGTGTGGATTCTCACGTGTCGCTTAAGGATGACCTCATCGTGAAAACATTTGCTACAAAAATTACATTGAAATGGTTTATCTTCTTTGTGGATTCTCATGTGTCGCTTAAGATCAGACTTTCGAATAAAACATTTCCTACAAACATCACATTCAAAGGGTTTCTCTCCCGTGTGGATTCTCATGTGTGACTGCAGGTAATGCTCATTGATAAAACATTTACTACAAACACCACATTTAAATGGTTTCTCTCCTGTGTGAATTATCATGTGTGACTTAAGGCCATGCTGCCAAGAAAAGCCTTCACTACAAACTTCACATTTAAAGGGTTTATCTCCTGTGTGGATTGCCATGTGTCGCTGAAGGTTAAGCTTTTGAATAAAACATTTACTACAAACATCACATTTAAATGGTTTCTCTCCTGTGTGGATTCTCATGTGTAACTGCCGGGAAGCGTTACGGGTAAAACATTTCCTACAAAAGGAACATTCAAAGGGTTTCTCTCCTGTGTCGACTCTCAGTTTTGAAGCTGCACTGACTGATGCTTTCTTACCATCCACACATTCAGATGTTATTTTTACCTGAACCTTGTTCTTTGAACAAATCTGTTGAAAAGAACTTATCCATGTTTTGGAAGCTTTACATCCCATTTCAGCATTTTTACTTGAGTCAGACATCTTTCCCTTTTTCCTGGTGGAGTCAGAGTCAGCTTCAGTTTCAGACTCTGACAGAGGTATCTGCCAACAATGTTCATCATCATCATCATCATCACTACAACCTCTAGTCTGAGGCGAGTCTGTTTCCGTTCCATTAGGACCATGTAGTACTAAACTGCTTGGATCTGGATCCTGGGCTGTTTCTGGTCCTTTGCTGTTCATTCCCACAGTTTGTTTTTTCATTAATTCATTTAAACTGCAGGTTGAAGGTTCATCTTTAATGTTGAATTCTGTTAGTTGTCTCCAGTGTAGCTGGGAGGCCTGAGGCTTCTCCTCTTCATCTTCACATTTAACAGAACAAGCAGCACTGTTTGTCTCCTGCTGCACACAAAGCTGGTTCTCCTCCTGACCTTCACTGATCATCTCTGGTTCCTCCTTAATGTGGAGACGCTCTGGGAGAAGCTGCTCCACGTTCTTCCTCTCACTGAAAACACAGTTAGTGACTGACGACTGCTGGAGATGTAATCTGTGCAGATGAACTTTAGGCATGAAGGCAGCCATGACAAGTTTTTTGTTTTCATCTGTATTTGGAACAGATTGGGAACCTGATCGTCTACTGGTGTTATGGTGGAGACTCTTGTCAGGAAGAATGATTTTCATTTCAGAATCCACTGGAACATCTTGCACTCCGTGTTCAGTCTCGATGGCTTGTAACAGAGTCTTTTCTTCCTCTGTTGCTCTGCATATTTCTATAGCTCTGTATAATGTTAGACATCTTTCCTGTATCAGTCTCTTTTTAAGGTCAGAGTCTGTGATGCTTAACACAAGCTTATCTCTGAGCATGTCATTCTCAATTATTCCAAACTCACAGTGTTTGCTTTTCTGTCGCAGCTCTGTCATGAATGTGTTTACTGATGTCCCTGCTGTCCTCTGATGAGACCAATATTGAACTCGTTCAAAGACAACATTTCTCTGTGGACAGCAGTGATCTTTAAAGGCTTGAAGAACATCCTCCATTGTCAGTTCATCTCCCTCACCTCTAACAGTCAGTGTGTTGTACAATTCCAGTGCATCTTCGCCGATGGTGTGGAGTAAAATATCAATCTTTGCTTTTTCATCTTTCTCCCCTGAGGCCGCTATATACCGCCGAAAACTTTGTTCCCAGCTGCACCAGTTGTCAGCAGGGTTAGCGGTGAGAGACAGAGGTGACGGTGCTCTGAACTGCTCCATTTCCTCCACTTTGTCTCCCGTCTTTACATTTTTATCTTGTAGCGTGTAGGCGGTGCTAGCTCCTATGCTAGCTCGGTTAGCATTCTGCTCCAGCCTCTCTCTGTGTCTGCAACTCCGTCTTCTAACACCGTGTTGTGCTCTCTTGCTTTACAGTGGAGTTTAAAGGTACTATTATAGTGTTGCTGACTCTGTCTTTAAGCTGATATTAATAACATTCACTATTAGACTCACATGGACACTCCTTGTTTTCCCCTTCGCTCTTTCTTCTTCTGCTGCTGCTTTGCCTCAGCGGCTTCTTCTTCTACTCTTGTGTTTTATGGCGGTCTGATACCAAGGAGCTTTACCACCACCTGCTGCACAGGAGTGTTAGTCAGACAGCAACACACACACACACACACACACCCACACACACACACACACACACACACCACCACACACACACACACACACACACACACACACACACACAGCAGTGAAATCTCATAGAATTGTTAGTAATTAAGTGTTAATGTATATATATATATATATATATATATATATATATATATATATATAGTATATATATATATATATATATAGTATATATAATTTTTAAAAATATATATCTTTATTAGACACAATGCATTTATGGGTTGGGTTGCATTGTGGGGCAGATGCAAGAGAAACATAATTAAGGAACATTGAACTACGCTCAAATATACAAAGTAAAAATAATGCAAGGGGTTATGAAAAGTAAAGTACAGAGTACAGACAAAAATATGTAAACAATATAAACACCAACAAGAGAAAAATTTAACGAAAAGTTGAAGTTTCTGCATATATATGGTTTTAACAGCCATACTTTTTTTTCGCGCAGTTTTTCTTGTTTAAAGTGAACATATGTCTGTCCATATCTTTTTTAAATACAACAAAGGTGGGTTTGGCTTTTGTGTATTTAGCTAAATTAATGTGATATTTGGCCAACATAATAATAAGATTAACACAAAAGATATATATTCGGTCAAATGCAGCGCTTAGGGGCGCAGCCGTCTTGCAAATTTAATGTCTTTTGGTGCCAGAGTTTGCGCAGTAGGGTCCGGTGGGAGGAGCCCTGGTAATTCGCCCTGCCCATTTATCGTACTGCCATGATGATTTATGCAACCCAGCTACGCCAAGAACTTTAGTATTTTTCCCATTGGAAATTCTACTAAAGTATTGTTCAGATGATCAGATTATAGAGGTTAGTAATAGTACTAGTAGCTCAAAAATAAATAAATAAACAAAATAAAACTGCAAAGAAATTTGGTTACTCTGTAAAATGTGCAAAATAAAGCTATTCTATTCATTATTCTCCAATGGCAGCATGCTCTGTATCTTGTACCCATCCACTTACAAAATTATTGTATGAGTCCAGAGTCTTTCTTCCTCTTAATTTGTCAAAAGTGTACCCTTTAACGGTGTGGATGAGAAACTTGGCAATGTCCATTTCCTGAATATCGGGGTGCGCCGGCGGGTGACCCCTCCACTTTAGACATTGTATATAAGGACCCTTTCCATTGATTTAACGCAATTTCTCATCATATCTTGCCTTGCAAAGATTGTCTAATGTGTCCCTGTAAATAACCTTCACCTTGTTGCCAGGCTTGGAGGAAGTTGTCATCATTATCTCAACACAAAAGACTCAAAAAGACTTGGTCAATGAACAGGCGGGACACATAAACATGACAGCTTGACACACAATATGGCGGCGCGGCGCGGAGGATCATGGGTAATTTGGGAAACGAAAACCCATCTAGCAAGACATACTTCCTATGGACACTGCACTTGTATATGACAATATATAAATTGAGGAAGGCGTGATATCATCAAATAGCTGGGCAGCACTCACAAGTATATCATCAATGAAATCTTGCAAACAGGAGTTGATTTATAAGATACACAGTTTGATAAATAAAATCCAGAAAACAGGAAGGAATATGTGTTTTGTCTGGGTTCCAGCTCATGTTGGAATTGAAAGAAATGAGAAGGTGGACAATTAGCTATAAGCAGTCTCTCAAATTGTATCATTTGTGGTTAAGTTGAGCAAAGCTGAAGGAACAACACGAGTTAAGAAACATATCATAAACAGGAGGCAAGAATATTGGGAATTTCAAGAGACAGGAAGAGACTTTTTCGCAAAACGGAAACAGGTTGAGGAGGGTGAAAGACTTGGAAGAAAGCAGAAGCAAGAGACAATAATGACACTGTAAGGATGAGACACTTAATAAGATAGGAAAACATAAAGATGTGAAATGTGAAAAGTGTGGGATGTTTGAAACAGTACTACAAGTTCTGATGGAATGTAAACAATATGAGGTGGAGAGAAGAACACTGAAGGAGACAGTTGAGAGAACAAGGGGTTTCTTTAATTTAATAAATATACTTCGAGCAGAATATAAGGAGATAATGAGGAATTTATTTAGGTTTTTGAATAGAACAAGGTTAATAGGAATAATTTAGGATAGATTATTCACTGTAACTACCTAATATCGTTCCAATTCCAGCCCAGTAGGTGGCGGTAATGCTCCTTGGTAAAGGCAGAAAACTGCCATAAAAACACAAAAGAAAAAGAAGAAGAAGAAGGCGCAAAAACAGAAGGAGCAAAAGAAGCCGTTGTACGTGGTAAAGCAGGAGCAGAAAAAATGTGTTAGTGGCACACACGGAGCCGTGATTACATATCTTAAAGACACAGGATTATATAATAGAATATAAAGAAGTAATTATTATTATTATTATTTTTTAAAAAGCTGGCTACTAGTGAAATACAGTAGATATAAAGCCCATTATAGCATACTCCGATACAGTAGGTGGCGTTATGCTCCTCTCAAGTTATGGTCGCAACCCGCCAGAAAACTAGAAGAAGAAGAAGCCGCTGAGGTAAAGCAGCAGAAGAAGAAAGAGCGACGCCGTAAACAAAGGGGTGCATGTGAGTCTAATAGTGAACGTTATTAATATCCAGCTTAAAGACAGAGTCAGCAACACTATAATAGTACCTTTAAACTCCACTGTCAAGCAAGAGAGCACAACACGGTGTTAGAAGACGGAGTTACAGACACAGAGAGAAGCTGTAGCAGAATGCTAACCGAGCTAGCATAGGAGCTAGCACCGCCTACACGCTACAGGATAGAAAAGTGGGAACGGGAGACAAAGTGGAGGAAATGGAGCAGTTCAGAGCACCGTCACCTCTGTCTCTCACCGCTAACCCTGCTGACAACTGGTGCAGCTGGGAACAAAGCTTTCGGCGGTATATAGCGGCCTCAGGGGAGAAAGATGAAAAAGCAAAGATTGATATTTTACTCCACACCATCGGCGAAGATGCACTGGAATTGTACAACACACTGACTGTTAGAGGTGAGGGAGATGAACTGACAATGGAGGATGTTCTTCAAGCCTTTAAAGATCACTGCTGTCCACAGAGAAATGTTGTCTTTGAACGAGTTCAATATTGGTCTCATCAGAGGACAGCAGGGACATCAGTAAACACATTCATGACAGAGCTGCGACAGAAAAGCAAACACTGTGAGTTTGGAATAATTGAGAATGACATGCTCAGAGATAAGCTTGTGTTAAGCATCACAGACTCTGACCTTAAAAAGAGACTGATACAGGAAAGACGTCTAACATTATACAGAGCTATAGAAATATGCAGAGCAACAGAGGAAGAAAAGACTTTGTTACAAGCCATCGAGACTGAACATGGAGTGCAAGAAGTTCCAGTGGATTCTGAAATGAAAATCATCCTTCCTGACAAGAGTCTGCACCATAACACCAGTAGACGATCAGGTTCCCAATCTGTTCCAAATACAGATGAAAACAAAAAACTTGTCATGGCTGCCTTCATGCCTAAAGTTCATCTGCACAGATTACATCTCCAGCAGTCGTCAGTCACTAACTGTGTTTTCAGTGAGAGGAAGAACGTGGAGCAGCTTCTCCCAGAGCGTCTCCACATTAAGGAGGAACCAGAGATGATCAGTGAAGGTCAGGAGGAGAACCAGCTTTGTGTGCAGCAGGAGACAAACAGTGCTGCTTGTTCTGTTAAATGTGAAGATGAAGAGGAGAAACCTCAGGCCTCCCAGCTACACTGGAGACAAATAACAGAATTCAACATTAAAGAGGAACCTTCGACCATACAGTTGGTAGAGTCTTTGCTGCAGGTGGGTATCACTCTTGTTCTTAAAGGGATAGTTTGCCTATTTAAGACATGACGTTGTATGCATTCCTCACCAGCACTATAGTGCATACACATTGTCTCACTCAGTGGTCACCTCCCTGGTCAGAGTTCTGGCCGTTTGAAGTTGGTCAAGAAAGTA
Organism: Gouania willdenowi; assembly: GCF_900634775.1. Classification (NCBI taxonomy): domain Eukaryota; kingdom Metazoa; phylum Chordata; class Actinopteri; order Blenniiformes; family Gobiesocidae; genus Gouania; species Gouania willdenowi. The sequence goes on along the minus strand of NC_041047.1, from coordinate 21,451,168 downwards.
GTCCCGGTTAGTTTCCGGGGCCACAAAACTGTGCGTCTTTAATAGAAAAAAATATATGCGTTTGAAAGCTTGATTCATTTACATCACAAAACCACCCACAAAAAAAATTCATACCTCCAGTTTTAATCGGCACTATTTTCTCATCCGTTTCCATCAATCCGCGCTGACATTGACGGCAGCGCGGATAATAGGGTTTACACACTCTAATAGCAACGACGGAAGACCGAAGCAAGAGAAAGTAAAACGTACGTACATTAACAATGGTACGAACTTGTAAATTCCCAGGTTGTGACCACAAAAATGTGCCGGGATCACCGTTCAGCTTCCATCGTTTTCCAGTTTCTGATATAAATATGAGACAGCTTTGGCTGGTTGACATCGGCTATTCTGCGGGAGCGAAAATATCCAGTACAAAGGATTTGTGTGCAGTGCTCACTTCAGCGAGGACGATTACATCCCCAACCGAGGAAACAGCAAAAAACGCATTTTGAATACTGCTGCTGTACCAGTACCACGGGTAAGCTCTATTTACTAACTTGATGTTGCATATGACACCTTGATTTTGAAGCTAACGTCAGTGTTTAGGCTACACTGAGCTTTGCTCAAATTACTTTCTTCATCATCTGTTTCATCTGATATTGTGCTAAAATTGCATTCATCATCGGAAGTTTCGGAGTCAGACATGTTGTCCGCGAGTCGCGCTATCAACAGCTGATGGGATTAGGTGCACCGATGACGTTGACGGCAGCGCGGATTGATGGAAAAGGAACAGAAAATAGTGCCGATTAAAACTGAAACTGGAGGTATGAATTTTTTTTGTGGGCGGTTTTGTGATGTAAATGAATCAAGCTTTCAAACGCATATATTTTTTTCTATTAAAAACGCACAGTTTTGTGGCCCCGGAAACTAACCGGGACTACTTTCTTGAACAACTTCAAGCGGCCAGAACTCTGACCAGGGAGGTGACCACTGAGTGAGACAATGTGTATGCACTATAGTGCTGGTGAGGAATGCATACAACGTCATGTCTTAAATAGGCGAACTATCCCTTTAAGTATGTTTGGACAATGCATTTGAGCTATGTTAGATTAATGGGTATAGTTAGATTTTCAGTTAAACCTGATAGATGTAGATTCAGCCACGTGAGAAATGAAATGCAGGAAAAGATCATTTTTAAACTGGATCAATCTAAATCTAGAAACTATATTAGCACAGTTAGTTGTAAAAAAAAAAAAAAACTTACACCCACTTGTTCTAGGTACCATTCTACTAAAAGTGTTAGTAGACTTAGTATTTCAAAACAGTATCAAATGTCAAATTATTACACCTATTAGCTTCTGATTCTACTTGCAGTTTGCAGACTTCTCATTTACTACTTATTTGACTAAAATCCTTTCATGAATAGATTTACCCCTCACAGAACAGTCAAACAGTCATGGTGGTCACATAATTTTACACAGAGAACATCTTGTCTTCATCATATGATGTCCTTTTTCCATTCCAGGAGCAGAGCATGTGTAGACCTACGTCAACTATTGAGAGTGTCGCGATCGTGGGAGAAGACAATCAACAACCCGGGCCAAGCGGTGAGACTCGGCGTGTTTCACGACGCCGCATTTCTTCAAAGCCCAGCTTCTCTGACGAATCTGAGTCGGATGGATTCAGCGAACCTGATCCAGATTCTTCTGATGAATGGCTGCTGCCTGGGACAACCTGGAGCAGCAGAGTGTCGTCCCCAGATGCTCTAGAAAGACATGAAGGAGGTAAAAACTAACTTGCTTTATATCTAAAGATTGATTTGATTTGCTAACTTGCTAGCTAGCTAACTTTTATTACTATTGCTAGCGTGGTTTGAGAGATAAAAGCGGTCCCAACATCAAAGAGATCACCCTCCTTCAGTGTACGCCACATGAAACGCCATTTTGTCCCATTACGTTCAAATAGGCTGCTGTAAAATCTGTTGCTGATGTGAAACAATTTTCAATTTACAGATTGTGCATCCAGCAGAGATCCCACTCCTGTTGGCAGAGCTAAGAAGAAAGGTAAGAAATATGTCTGTCTTCACATCACACTGCAGCAAAAAAAAAAAATAATAATAATGATAATTGTATATATTTCTATAATTAACAGCTCGAGCATCCAGCAGAGATTGTGGGCAGGACTCTGGCCGGTATCAAACAGACTTGCAGCCAAATGAGATACCCTGCACTGCAACCTCTGGACCCCGGAACGCTGCCGCACAGCCGGATTCCGACGTGCCAGCCAACTTCCTGGAGCTGTTCCTGACTGACGAGCTGCTCCAACTTATTGTTGATCAGACAAACCTGTATGCCACTCAGTATTTCAAGGCACGTCCTGGCAGTCAGCCACATAGCAGAGGTAATGCTTGGAGTCCAGTGTCAGTCGCAGAACTTAAAACTTTCTTTGGACTTTCTTTTCTCACAGGTTATGTCAAAAAGCCAAGCCTTGTACTGTACTGGAGTGTGGATGAGGTTGATGCAACACCCTATTTCACTCAGACCATGTCAAGGAACAGATTTCAAATTATTTGGAAGTTCCTTCATTACAATAATAATGAATCACAGGATGCAACTGACAAAATGTACAAAGTTCGCCCAGTGTTAGACTACATTATGGAAAAGGTCAGAGAGATGTACCTGCCAGGAAGAAGTATTTGTATTGATGAGGGAATGATGCAGTTGCAGAAAGGACAGAAATGCAAGGTTCCTCAGTTCAATCCAGAATGTGTAGTTGCATACAACGCCTTTATGAATGGGGTGGATAAGTTGGACCAAAATGTTGCTTACTACCCCTACATCCGGAGGTCGCTGAACTGGTCCAAGAAGTTTGTTGCTTATCTGTTCCAAATATGCATGTTTAACGCATTTGTCCTCTACAAAGCCAGACACCATGGGGAGTGTAAAACCCTCTTGGAGTTCATGCGCAGTGTAGTGAAGTCCTGGACGGCTAAGCGGCATGTGGTAAAGGAGGAGGAAGTTGCAGGTGTGGGGACTGAGGGGGGTGGGAACTTGCAGGAAGGCCAAGATACTGCAAGGGCACCATACAACTCTGACCCAGATAGTAGGCTGGATGGACAGATAGGGAGACACAAACTTGAACACCTGGTGTCCACCACGAGGAAGTCAAAACCAGTGAGGAGGTGTAGGGTCTGTGCACGCAAGGGAAAGCGCAGTGAGACACGACTTTACTGCAAGGCATGTTGTGTCCCCTTGCACGCAGGAGAATGTTTTACAGCTTATCACACTAAGCTGAACTATTCAGTATAGGGGTACACACACACACACACACACACAATACACATACGTACCTGTAAATAAGTTCATATATTTTTGTCGAATGCAAAAGTTTACATTGTTGTATTTTTGCAAAATAATAATAGTTTTGCCATCAAAAGCCCAGTCTCAGTGTTGTTTTTGTTTTTTTACAGAAGGAAACCAATCTTCAGATGTTTGAGGTGTCATTAAAGCAAAAAAACATTAGTCTCAAAGTCACTGTTCTGCTCGAAAAGGTTTTTTTTTTTTTTCTTCACAAAAAGCCTGTTTTCTTAGCGAGGTCTGAGGGTCCTCTCCCATTAAAAAAAATCAACAAAATGCATGCAATTTCCTGCATTCTGGCATCTTTTGAGCCTCATGAACAAGTAAAAAATAGTTAAAAATAGTGGTACAATAAAATTAAGAGAAAAGGGAGAAAACGAAAGTTAGGACTCTAACGCACCAGTGGTGGGAATCTTGACGGCACATAAAAGTTGAGGAGAAAGCGATTGTTTACCTCTAATGGAGGGCGCCGCCTTTTAAAACATCTTTCCGACCGACTCGGACTGATTGGATCCTGCCCGAGATCCTGAGTCGGGGTCCCGAGCTCAAGGGCATAAATCTGTGGGTAGTTAATGATACATATTTTGTCATTAAATGGTTGTAAAATACATAACGCATCAATGTAGGAAATTTTTAATAGAATGTTTTGGAATTTATGTTTGGACAACAATATTGGAAGGGTTAAATTAGTTAGATTAGAATATTTGGAGGATGTAACCCCCCTGTACTTTATGCCTATGATTCAACTGCTGATTATGGAATCTCGAAACAAGCCAGAAACCATTTTTTTTACTGATGAAACTACAACGAATAATCAGGACTGCAGAAAAGATCATTGGTGTCGATCTGCCCTCCATCCAAGACTTATACCTGTCCAGGGTCAGGAAATGGTCAGGTAACATCACTGCAGACCCTTCACACCCTGCACACAATCTGTTTAAACTCCTCCCCTCCGGCAGACGCTACAGATCACTGTATGCCAAAACAACCCGCCATAAAAACAGTTTCTTCCCCCAGGCTGTCACTCTGATCAACTCTGAACAGTCAAAGAGTGTCAGACCTGTTTCTGTGAAATAACCATGGAACTAAACATAACCCTGGATAAATCTGTCACTGGGAATGTTCATGTACATACTATTTAATTTAAATGTTCACCTGCACTACTCATCAATGCACTACTGCACTATTATCTTATTATATTTTATTATTATCTTGTTATTTTATTTAGTTTTGCACATATTAGTCTAACAACTGTTTATATTTTTGATTTTTTTTTTTCTAGTTGATTGTTATTTAATGTTTACACTATTAGAGAGAGCACAGTTCACCAAGTCAAATTCCTCGTGTGTATAACATACATTACTTGGTCAATAAAGTTGATTCTGATTCTGATTCTGAAAGGAGTCTATTCTTTCAGAATCTGGTTTCACATAGTCATAGTACAAAATCTTAAAAGATCAGTCAAAATGCTCTAAAATGGCTGGCAGTGAGGGGGGGGGTATCTGTTCTCAAAATGGCTGGCAGCCAATGAGCTAAGAATAACCTAAGAAAAATCATTTCTGCACAGCTTACAATATTATCGAAAATATTATTTGGTTTGGGTTTTGTAAAAATGTGTTGGATGAAATTGAACACTTACCACGCCATTTTGTGATCAAGACATTGATTAAAATATGTATTATATTATTGAGATTACTAAAAGCTGTTTTACCTCATTGGCACTGACATCTGAGTACTTATTTCAAGTTGTTGCTGTTTTTGTGCACTTCAATTTATTGTACTACTATGATAGACAACTTAAAAATTGTAGTGTTAAAATTAATATATTAAAAATGTTACAGTTTGTTCAGGAATCTGGCACAAATCCTGCCTCAGACGATATAATGATAACCTCCAACACCCAGCACTGGTTAGTATCCACATCAGGTTTCTTGAATTCTTACAGTGTCTACAAAGTGTCCGCCATTACATAAAAATACATTGCTTTCTCATCTTTTCAGCAACAGCACTATTCAAATTATTCTGGCAATGTGTTGCTGTCAGATCAGCACAGCAATTCCTGTTCAGAACCAGATCAAATATCAGAAAATGATCAGTCTGATGAGGATTACATACCAAACTCAGAGTCACAAAACGATGAAGATTCAGATGCAAGTGTGCCTTTTATGTCTAGTCAGTCAAACGATAGACATATTCAAGAAAAACCAGCAATTCTCCATGAGAGAACATCTCACGTTTCAAACACAAGCATCCCAGTTGTTCCCAACATGTCCAAATGTTGGTCATCTCTTGGAGATCACATGGGTCCCAATGCTGCTGAAACATCAGAAGCAACTAATTCTGCCAAACCCTCATCAAAGGATAAGCCAGAGGGTGAAGCTGAACTTCAGAAACAAGAATCAACACATCGAACTATGAGTAATAAAAATTACTGTTAGATTTGTGGTCAGCAAAATTTCACGCCACTTAAAACACACACAAGACACATGTGGAAATTGTACATGTTTTCCGTACCTGAGCGCTCCAAAGACCGCAAAATACTCTCAGAAAAAGTGAGGAACTAGGAAAATTTTAGACATAACTCTGCAGTGTTACAAGCTGGAATTGGACCTGTGAAAGTAAAAAGAAAACCAAAAACTAAAGCAGTGGCAGGAAAGCTTGCTCACTGTATGTACTGTCAAGAGATGTACATTCGTAAAGAACTGTGGCGACGTGTCCGAAGATGCCCCTGCAAGCCAGGAAATTTGGATGAAGAACCTGGAAGAACCAAAGTACTTGCTTTAGCTGTAGCTCAAGAGTCTGCATCCTGTCAGCAGATCTCAAGTGGAGTGGAAGCTCCTTAGTGTCATGAAACAGAATGAGGCTGCCTCAGTTGTGCGAAATGACTTCTCTATCGTTAAGTTTGCCCAGTCACTCTACAACAGACATGGACAACACCCCACAAAGCATGAATACATACCACAGAAATTCAGTGAAGTCAGGAGCCTGTTGTTATGTTTGGGCATGGATTTCTCAGTACATAACCTAGAAAACTTCAAATCTGACCATATCTGTACAAATTATTATTGTAACTAATGAAAAGTATCAAATACTATACAATACTTTGCAAAGGTTTTTGACATTTGGATGTCAGGATTTTTATCTAAATCACGTAATTGTGCAGCAGGACAACAATACCAATCATCGTCTTAAAGAACTATCTTTCATCACAAAAAGAGCAAGGACTGCCCCTTTTAGAGCTTTGATCATCATGGAGTCAGTCAAGGATTACAGAAGGGACAAACGACATTAAGATCTTATCACAAGTGATCCCTCAAGACATCAGGAGATGCATTCTGGTGCCAGGTGTGAACACGGCCTGACACAGGCTAAATCCACAAAAAAAACTTGCTAGTTTTCTGAGATGCTTGGAACAACCTGTACAGTAGGAGAACTGGTGCTCACACCAAATATTAATCTGATTTGAGGTTTCTCTCTTTACAATATTTCTCTTTACTGTTAATTCAGAAACTCTAAAACTACTAATTTTTGAAAGTACTGACATTTTGAATGCCTAAAATCTTTGCAGAGTACTATATACAGTACACAGTATATGCATTCAGTCAAATGAAGCTGACCTTCAGTCTGAGTTAGACAAATGTAATAAGGGAAATCATATAATACAAACAATCTATAGACAACCTAATGCACCTTATCAAGAATTTTAAACATGGATCTCTGGCATTAGTTGGACTAGAGTTTTGATGGCTCAGTTCACCAAATTTTGTTTGTGACATTTTTTTAATACTGTGCATGTATTTCAGGAAATGTGCCTCCAGGAGCGTGCCTAAGAAGACGTGGTTGAAGGCAGAGGTTGCTGCAGTAATGTGGCATTTCAGAAATCACATATGGAAAGGAAAACTGACCTCTAAAAATGAACGCAATCACTGCCACGTGTTGGCTCAAAGAACAGGGCAAAATATAAGAGACTTTGTGAGAAACAGAGGAACAGCTGCAAAGAAGCAGACACAGAAGCAAACGCTGTAACGCTATTGGCAATTATGATGTTTCTGCAAAAAAAAGGCAGTCACAAAAGCAAACCCACAGTTGTGTTGTTCATTTGGTTGTTAATGTGCGGTTATGGAGACACCTCAATGTTTAAAGAAGATCCTTGGTTCTAAAATGGGTTTTTAAATGTTGGATGCAAATAATATTGAGCAGGAATGCTAATGGAATGATTTACATTTGTGGCACTTTTTGTGTTGTGTGACAAAAGCCAGGTGATGTTTTTGATTTGTCAAACACAGTTAACACGATACTTTGTGTCAAAACTGTTTTATTTTTAAGCCAGACAACGTATGTAATGGCAATTCAATGCAAAAAATTAAAATTAAAAAAGCTGCAAACCTAAAGACCACCACTTGGTATATTTTTCATTTTTTTGTGGTTAAATTCTGCATTAAGAGCACTTTTATTTATTTGTATGCACTTTTTAAAAATATATATTTTTGTTTATGTTTTGAGTATTGTAGTATTATGTGGTTGTGTGAGATTAAAGTTTCTGTTCTATTAATGCTGTATGCTGTCAGGTGTGTGTATTTATTTATTAATTATTATTATTATTATTATTATTATTATTATTATTATTATTATTATTATTATTATTATTAATTATTATTATTCTCTAAAACAGAAACGTCTGCATGAACCACGAAATTGTCAGTTTGATGTGTATAAAGTTCTGTAGTTCTGTAGCTCATACCTGAAATCTAAAGTGAGCTAAATTTTATTCAGATTTTTTTAGGGTCCACAAAAATGTGATTGTCTGATCCGAGGGCCACATTATAAACATTCATGTCAGCATTTAGAAAAATGACCAATCTGAGCATTAACGTGAGATTGAAAACACAATTTGTGCGTTTTAAAAATCATTTTGGAGGTTTTCTTGTCCGTATGGTGCATTTTTGTTGTCTTTTTGTGTTTTTTTTTTGTCATTGTATGTTTTGTATTGTTTTTGTTCTTGTTGTTATTTTGTGTATTTGTCAGTCATTTTGTGTGATTTCACTTGTCTTTGAAGTCCTTTTGCATATGTTGCTGTTTTTGTATTCATTCTGTGTTTAAGTGGTTGTTTAGCGTGTCTTTGTTGTCATTTTGTATGTTTTATGAATTTTTTTTTTTTTTTTTTTTTTTTGAATCTTTTTTAGTATTTCTTACTTTTTCTACTTTTCTTGACATTTTGTGCATTTTGCTATCACTTTCTGGGTTTCTGGAGTTTTGTGTCTTTTGTTGTCCTTCGTATAACTTCTGACTTCACGAATTACAATTTTGTTCTGGGGGCCACACACCATTCGACTGAGGACCGCATGTGGCCCCAGGGCCACCAGTTGCTTGTGTCTGCTTTAGGACCTCAGGAAAGGGTAGTTCACCTAAACCACAACTGGGCCTGTTTGGAGAAACTGTCCTTGTAAACTATATAGACCTCTCTCTCTCTCTCTCTCTCTCTCTCTGTGTGTGTGTGTGTGTGTGTGTGTGAAAGAGAGAAAGCAGAGAAGGCGTGCACCTGCATGCTCTCTCCCTCTCTCTCTCTCTCTCTCTCTGTTGTTCAGCCCTAATAGGATAATTGATGGTGATAAATGGTGAATAATATCAGTGTGTCTGGTTGAAGGCTCGGTGCTGGTGCAGCTCTCTCTCTCTCTCTCTCTCTCTCTGCGCTGAGCTCCAACTTTACAGACTCTTTAGGAGTTTTATTGTCTGCTGAACAGCATTGGAATCTGAAGGCAAGAAGAGTTAACACTTTGTAACAATACGTGTTTGAATGGAATGACGTTAAATTAAGACCTAAACGCATTTCTTAATGGAGTCACTGGGTTTAGGTGAGTAGCAGAGGAGGCTTTTTGTTTTATTTTATTTTTCCAGTTTTGTTAGAAAATATTTTAGTGGCAGTTTTCAAAAGAAGAAACATTTATTTAACTTTTTTCCCACACACACACACACACACACACACGTTTTTCACACGTCACAGATTTTGTGTCCTTTTCATTGATGTGCGATTTGACCGCAGGTGCGGATGGTAGGTCGCTGTGCACCGGGTGTCACCGACCGATCACCGACAGATACCTGCTCAGAGTCACCGACGGACTGTGGCACGAGCGGTGTGTGCGTTGCACAGCCTGCGGGGACGCGCTCAGGGATCGCTGCTTCACACGGGACCGCAAACTTTACTGCAGACGGGATTACACTGAGTGAGTGCTGACCATCATTGTCTTTATTATTCAGTCAGAGAAAGAAAAAGTTGCTTAAACAAAAAAAAAAAAAACACAAAAAAAACAAAAGTGGTTTTATTAAAAAAAAAAAAAAATAAGAAAAAAAACGTTATTAATTTTTTTTTTTTTTATATCAAATAAACAAGTATTCACATGCAATTTTTGGGGGGTGTTAAACATTTATTTTTGCAATTGAACACTTTTTTCTTTGAATAAAAAAAAAAAAAAAAAAAATATATATATATATATATATATATATATATATATATATATATATATATTATGGCTTATTATGTATCAAAATACTAGTTTTAAGAGTCGCTGCTTTTACTTCTCAGAACAACATGTAAAGCTCAGTTAGATGGATTTCTGAGTGCACATATTGATCAGCTGTTTGCGAATAAATGTCCCTGTGTGGCATTTTGACACAAATCTACCTGTGCTGCCACATGTGGGAGAAAAGACCAACACATAGTTATTTCCAGCATTCATTTGGAACTAATCCACACAAATAATGACAAATAATATTTTATATTTTGATGTTTTTTTTAAAAATTTAGATTAAATATATTGCTATAAATCTATGTTAATGTTTACTTCCAGCTCGAATATCTTCTACAGGCTTTGTTTTAAACACATCACGTATTGTTGTACAAAATAATAAAAACAAACAAAAAGCAAAACAAAGAGGAAAATGCATGTGTAAAATTTCTATTATTACTATGTTTGAAAAGAGGGAATATCTATTCTTAAAATCCAATTAGTCAGCAAGCCAGAGGTAAAGACAAGGTTGAATATTATAGATTAATTTATTATATAAAATAATAAAAATAAATAACATCAAATATTATATATTAGTCTACCTAGTTTGTATAATACTGTATACACATAACACTGTTAACTCAAAAATGATCTTTTTTCCCCATCCCCTCATGTCTCGGTCTCTTTATCTAAGTTTCACAACAGAAGCCTTGTCCAGGTCTGACCTTGACATGGAATGTATCTCTGCTACTGCTAGTGTGTGTGTGTTTATAAGTAAAAGCAATGTCTCTATATGGAAACACACCTTTCTATTGCATCACATTTGCAGTGATTTGTGTGTGTACATTTTTAATTCATATATTCAGTTTGTGCATAAACATGGTGTGTAAAGCTTGCATAGTGTACCAAGGTGACTGCAGGTGGACTGTGTGGTGAGGGAATGGGGATGTAACAAAACCATTGTAAATTGTGCATTGTATATTGTTCATGCGCACGCACGCACACACACACACACACACACACACGGTCACACTATCATACACGACCAGGGGTAGTGCTAAACTGACACATTGTCAAAATGTGTTAAAATTTGAGGTCCACTGGTGTGGCAACTGCAATCTGGGGACAACATATGGTCACCCACACCCACCCACCCTAAAAAACTCTCTCAGCCACCCCGTCATCCTCTCATTCTTCTTCCAAATATGTTCTCACCTTAGTGAGAGCCAAAATAAAAATTAAAAAAAAATGACACACAAGCTAAAGGACAACAACACACATTATCTCTGAGTAATTCAGGGGGTGTTTGGCTTGATTTCTACAACCAGGGTTGGAGTCAATTACATTTTTTCAGTTAAAATTACGTTTTTAATTACCGGCGTTCAAGTTACAGTTCAATTACGAATGCAGTAACCAGCATTTTTTCTTATTACCTTTAAATTACAATTATTTTTTTTATCCTCAGAAAGTCAATTACAATTACATTCCCAATTACTGAAGTTCAATAACAATTAATCACAATTACTGAGCCTGTAATAAAAAACCTAATAAAAGTTAACCTTCCTCTTGTGTTAGCTTTCTGTTAGCATCTCTTATGATAACGGGTCCTAAATCAGATGTAAAATACATTAAAAACAAAATATTATCTATCATCTCATTTATTTCCTTTCTATTGGTTACCTTGGTTGGCTTCCTAATCAATAAAATATAGGTTTTAATATTTTTGATGTAGGCATCTGAGCCTTTTTTGTGTCAGTGTACCCCTAGATTTTATTTTTTTTAAATAGTAAAATGTGGGAAAGCTTGAATTGAAACATATTTGAATAATTATTAACTACATATGCATAGAACTGTAACATGGTGCCCCGGGTTTAGCGTTAAATTACAATTGACAATTTTTATAGAATTTTCATCGCAATTACAAAGTAAATGATCAGTTACAATTACGACAGCAACAATTGTTCTTAAATTCCAGTTCCAATTGTAATAACGCCATAATTGTAATTAATTATCAATTACGCGATTACAATTATAATTGACCCCAACCCTGGTTACAACACACAGATGTCCAAGAATAGTTCCTCATGATTTGAGTAAACTGTAACACATAGACGTCTGCGAGATGCTAATTTAAACATGTACCTAGTGTAAAAAAAACTACAACAATATTGTAATGACGATGGACTGTTGTGATTTAAAAAGGGTAAATTGTGGCAGTTCTTAATTAAATTAAGCAATGCCAGTCTGTTATCACAATTTACCCTTTTTAAATCATAACAGTCTATAAGTAACGTCACCTCGTCGTTGCCAGTGTCCTTGTAATAAACATTTTTATTGCACTGATCGAAGTCGTTTTTAATGCTTGGACAAAATGTTGGACTGAAGTGAGGCAATTAGGAGAGAGGAGCCATATGTGTCAGAAGGTGTGTGAGAAGAGAGCAGGTGAGGATGGTGTGAGTTTATTTTGGGGGACAGCGTGCACCATGGGCCCCGGCGTTATGTGCTGTGGCATCTGGAAAAACTCGTCTCCTTGCAACCCCGGCGTCGAGCAATGGGACGACGCCCAGTCGACCGTGAGATATCTGACCTGACCAATTAGCAGGAGGCCTGGTGCCAAGGCTCCTCCTCTCAGCCCAGCCCCCCCCTCCCCCACCCTCGCTTATGACACCCACCCATCACACCAGTAACACTTTTGTCTTCCACCAGGACTTTCAAACCGTGCCAGTTTTTCCTCACCAAACATTGTAGCATCCGCCCCTTCGTTAGAGACTGAACAGTGTGATTCTACAGACCCTTTCAAAACAATTAGATTATAATGGAAAAGTTCTTTAATTTCCATAATTCCATTCAAAAGGTTAAATTTTCATAGATTATAGAATCAGGGCCCACAATTTAAGCGATTTCAAGTATTGAATTGTTTATTTTTACATAATTTGGGCTTCCAGCTCATAAAACCCACGAAAACAGGATTTCAAAAAATGAGAATACTGTGGATATTTCACACTGGACCTCAAGCAGCTTGGGTTCTGTTCCTCACCCGTCTTCCTCCAAACCCTTGGACCTTGATTCCCTCGTGAAAGACACACTTTACTTTCATCGGAAAAGAGGACCTTGGACCACTGGCCAACAGTCCAGTCCTTCTTCTCCTCTTTTTTTCTGCAAAAACTAAGAAGTAAATGGTGATTTCTTTACAGTATTCTAATTTTTTGAAATTTTGTTTTTGTGGGTTTCATGAGCTGGAAGTTCAAATTATGTAAAAATAAACAAATAAATACTTGAAATCGTTTAAATTGTGGCCCCTGAATCTATAATATATGAAAGTTTAACTTTTTGAATGGAATTATGGAAATTAAACAACTTTTCCATCTCTAGGCAAGGCAAATTTATTTGTATAGCGCATTTCATACACAAGGCAACTCAACTTGCTTTACATGATCAAAAAGTGCAACAGAAAACATTCAACAGCTTAAAATTAATAACATTAAAAAAAAAAAAAAAGAAACTATTAGTTATTTTAGTTAAATGTGATGTATATGATCAGAGTGTAACAATGTCAGGGCAAAATCCCAACCCCTTATTTAAAAAAAAGGTCACAATACAAAATTTGTGTAAATTTAAAATAATGACACATTTTATAACAAACATTTTATTACAACTTGGATTGTGGTTATGGTTATGACATTTCAAGAATGGAAAATAACAAAAACTGGGATTCTTTTTTTTAAGTTTTTAAGTTTGGAATTTTGTATGTTGGGATTTTTTTTTCATATTTCAACGTCTTTGATTTATTTTTTATATTTTTTAATAGTTTATCACTTTTATAAAGTCACATTATTAACTGTATAACTGTAAACCTTCACAGACTCTTTACTAGTATTTACTTGAAAATATTTAGGTTCATTACTTTGGTGTTTTAATGGGACTTTTAATTAACTTATATTCCACTGTTCTCTCAGTGTTTCACCTGTGTGTTTTTTTATCAGTGCATTTTCAGAACATTTATTTATTTTGTTGGTATAATTCAAAGATTATACATTTGTCCTTAAGCATTTTATATAAGATTTAAAAGTCGCATTGACACAATTATCCAGTTGATTTATCAGTATGGTCGTTCACCAGCGTGGTGTAATTTAAAGAAGCTTCATGGGAATTCCCATCTGACTGTGTGTTGGTTGGCTGACACGAGATTTCAAATGGCTGAATGGTTCAGCGGGCAGGTGGACTGGACAGCAGATTAGTCTGGGTATCAGCTGGGTGTTTGACGCTGCACTTGACCTGAAGATCAGTATCTGATCCAGAGCCTCTGCAGGTCTGTGTCTAAGTGTGTGTGTGTGTGTGTGTGTGTGTGTGTGTGTGGACAAAGCATTGGTTAACCTGATCCAGAAACAGGATCTGCCTCTATCCTGGTCCACCAAAGGTCAACTCTAAGGTCTAACACTACGGTCTGTGCGTGTGTTAATCATCATATTAAGCAGAGCATCTACCTCGTGTTCCTGTGCAGTAAAGCTCCATATGATGGCTAGTTTCTATCTGATGATGTCGTCACTAGTTGTCATGTATAATCCAGTGTGACTGAGGGATCCGTCACAATTGTGTCAGTGGAAACTCTAAATATTAAACACCCTGAGCTGCTCCATCAGTAATGGAATTTAGGATATATCAAGTTTGAAATTACAATATCATCTATATCGATATACTTATTTGTCATATCTTATTTTGTATGACAATACTTGTATTAGGAGTCGCTGCGTTCACTACATCCCAGAACAGCATGAAAAACACTGTTAGATGGATTTCTGAGTGTGTCCTAATCCAGACCTTCCCCTAAACAAGCCACACTACAACTCACTCACACGTGCTGTCCCTTAGAGGAGAAAAGGTCAAAATGTGGCACATATTGTGCAGCTGTTTGTTAATAATTGTGCCTATGGAACATTTTGCATCAGCAAATCTAACCCTGAATTGTCTTAGTCAGACTTTATTTGAATTAAAATTATTGAGATTCATATCATATATCACCATTTTGTGAAAAAATATTGAGATATGAGTTTTGGTTCATATTGCCCAGCCCCAATTGGAGCTCCTTTTACCGTTGTATTAAAAATTGTTAAGACTTTAAGCAATAATAGGACCAACAAGGGCTTCACAATTAATCAAATTTTAATCGTGATCACGATTTTGGTTGCCTTGATTAAATTAACCTGATCATCGGCAGTATTTAGATTTAAAATGAGAGCTCTGCTGCATATCAAATCAGGCACTTTCTCAACCATTAGTCAGTGGCAGCTTTGATTCGTTTGGTGGATTGATGAGAGCTGTGAGCTGTAGATGTTTCCAATAAGTTGCATTTCATGAAAGCACTCTGTAATAGTGTATTTATTCAGTTAACCCTTGGTACATTTCACATTCTTGGGTTAAATTCAATTTTTTTTTGGCATCATTTTTATTCAAAGCTTCTTTTTGCACTGTAAACTGTTCATATGATGTTTTTTTTTTTTAAAGTAGTGCAAAAGAAATACAGAATTGTCCTTAACATGATATATAATTGTGATTATAATCGTGATTACAATATTGATCAAAATAATCATGATTATCATTTTGGCCATAATCCTCCAGCACTAGGACCAACAAAGCAATTTGTGAAAGGATCTCCAAAGTTCAATTCTCACAGACATCGACCGTTAGCATCACACTGAGACGACGACACTTTTCCAGATCATTCAGACGCGCAAGCATTCCAGGTGTTCTCTCGGTCTCGGTCACATTGATGGTTGTGTCTTGCGTTGCCACAGGAATGCACACATACCCCAGACGCCATGACAGCCACATTAAATCACATACCATTGGGCCTGAGGGCTCGGCAACTCCGATGGGTCAAGCAGGCCCAATGACCCTCCTTAGCTTCTGGGAAGAGGCTTTACTGTTTCCACGGTGACCTCAAAGCAACAGTAAGAGCTCTCAGCAATGTTTGGCTTCAGGATGTTGTAGCTCTTGACCTTTTGACACGAGTATCGCAACATGAAAGTACTTCCTATCATGGGTCCAGGCTTTTTTTGTGAATACTGTGGAATTTTCCCTAATTTTTTTGTGAGTAGATTTACTCATACCACCTAACATATAAGCCAAAATATATAAATCAAAAATCTATTTAACACAACAAATACTATTGCTATATTTTTAGGTAAATAATCAACTTCAAATGATTTCATGTTTATAAGCTTATCACAGGCTTTCGGAGAAGTCAGAAATTAATTAAACATAACATTCAAACACTTGTCACCTCCAGTGCAGTCCAATCTAGTTTATTTATAGAGCACATTTAACAACAAACAAGGTTTGACTAAAGTGCTGCACAATAACACATAAAATCCAGATGTATAACAATGTAAAATACCAGTATTTAAAAGAAAATGTCTAATATCTAAGTAAATAAGTACAATTTTTTTAATCTTAATCAAGAAATCAAAAAAGCGATGTCACTATTCTGGTGATTTTTGTAAAACAGGAAATTAAGAAGAAGAAGAAAAGGATCAAATATTATTTCGGCATTACAGATATCTTTTCATTTATAGAGTTTATGTATTCCAAAAACAACAGAAACATGAAAATAATCAGTGTGGTAATTGTAAAAAAATACATGTTAATTTATAGCTGTGGCTTGAAGCTCAAACTGGTTGTCAAATATATTAAAGCACTGTGTATAGACATGTATCATTATTGAAATAGTGTCAAGCCTGCAGCATTTCTTTTGATAGTTCAGTAGCAGCTTTTCTTCATGGACATTTATTGGATACACATTGCATGGATTAATTGACAAAAGTCTTTAAAACCGTTCAAACCATTGAGTGACACATATGTGTCACTCTGGGCCGTGTGCAGTGTTTGTAGGTGAAAAGCTGACACTTTCTCAGGCCTCTGTGTTGACTGCTCTGCATGGTGACCCAGTCAGGTCTACAGACAAACCATCTCCAGAATGATGACGCATCATCCTGTGTGTCAGAGCAAAAAAATGTGATGGTGCCAGCCAGCGGACAATAGTCCTGCTGCTTTGTGGGCTGGCTCTGCCTTTGTCCATCTCTGGTTAAGCAGCCTTAGGGATAATTCCACAGATAATTCCTGCGACCAGTGGCTCAGTCTGTCCCACCAGGAGATCTGATTCCCCCCCTCTGCCTGGAGCCATGGCCTGCCGAGAGCCTTTTCTGCTGCATCCCAGGAGCACGGCCTCGGACACGACAGTCGGAGCCACGGCAACAGTTTCAGAGGCTAAGCTCTCCAGTCCTGTTGCCAGGCGCTAAGATACACACCCGCCATGCAAAGGGTATGTGTCTGAGTGGTTGGATCTAAAGGAAGAGGAGGAGGAGAAGTAGGAGAGGAGGGATAGCCAGACTTGGAATTTTGAGTGACAGGTCGACTCAGCAACACCGTTTATAGTTTTAGTAAAGAGAGTTGGTCCTTTTCCTTCAAATCCACCAAAGAAAAACAATATAGGATGAATGACAACAACATTCCTTGAGCATTAACAATTTTTCCATACTTGTGCTTGTTTTTCCTGCCACAGTCTGTTTGCAGTGCGTTGTGGGGGTTGTGGGGAGGCCATCTCACCTGCAGAGTTGGTGATGCATGCAGGGGCCTCTGTGTTCCACCTGCTATGCTTCACCTGCAGCGTGTGCTCCAGCCGCTTGCAGACCGGAGACTGCTGTGTCCTCAGGGACGGCCGCTTACTGTGCTCCAGAGAGGACTACCATCAGTGTCTGACCAGTCCTTCCTCCTCTGACTCAGGTAAGCACACAACCTTTTATTTGTCTGGAGGGAGCCACAAAATAACAACGGGATAATAAATGTATAGAAAAAAAACTCAATAAATTTGAATTTTCAGCAGCCGTGAAGGTTGTTTTTTTTCTACTAAGCTTCCAATGTTATGTATTAGTAATATACTACAACTCTTTACACTTTTCAAGTTTTATAAAAAAAGACTTCTGATAACAAAGACCAGCCTTCATTCAAATTGTTGAACACAGTCTTCAAATGAACCTGTGCATAATTTAGATAAAAGTGAAGAAGATGAAGAAGAGGTGGAAGACTCCAGGAGGGTTTCAGGCAGAAAAGTCCGATCAGAAGATTCCGACGGCAAACGTCCCAAAAGGCCTCGCACCATTCTGACCACTCAGCAAAGACGGACCTTCAAAGCATCCTTCGAGGTGTCATCCAAACCCTGCCGCAAGGTGCTGATCTTAATGTGTGCACTTAAATGATATGCGATCATCTGTTATTCTTGGCATCGGTGATTCAGTCGTCTATAATGTCACCTGATATGACGCAGATTTTGATTTCTTTTTGAAAATTATTTTTTAAGAGATCTCTACACATTTATGATCAGACAGTCTTGCAAAAGTTTTCACAGGACAATTTAGAGCAGCATGGGGTCCACATGCAGCTCTCAGTCTAATTTTGTGCGGCCCTCAAAGTGAATGCACAAAATGATTTCAAAAA
The DNA here is from genome assembly GCF_900634775.1 of Gouania willdenowi. Classification (NCBI taxonomy): domain Eukaryota; kingdom Metazoa; phylum Chordata; class Actinopteri; order Blenniiformes; family Gobiesocidae; genus Gouania; species Gouania willdenowi. The sequence goes on along the minus strand of NC_041047.1, from coordinate 21,432,840 downwards.
CACTCAAAATGACAGAGAAATACACATAACAACAGCAAAAATACACCAAATTACTCAAACACTTTGCAGCCATAGAACCCTTAAAAAATTACAAAACAAATCCACAAAAGGACAACAAAAATACAGAAATTTACACCAAAAACGCAAAATAAAACTACAAACATACACAAAAATAACAGAAAAATATACACAAAATGACATCAAAAATTACTCTAAAACACAAAATGGCAACAAAAATACACAAAATGATTCACAACACACACAAACCCAATATTCTTTCCTGTATTAATGCTCAGATTGGTCATTATTCTAAATACTGATATGAATGTTGATAATGTGACCCTCTGATCAGACAAACACATATTTGTAGCCCCCGCCACAGCTTAGTTTATCTCAAAAAATATGTAATCATGATATGTATTAATTATAAAACCAGTTTAGTTTTACCGGTTTAACAGGGCAAAACATAATATAGCTCATTACAGTGGGAGATCGTCACGAGTGTTGCTGATGGATAGTGTGAACTGATTTGTGTTTTTAATCATATAACTTTAGTCCTTCCATCAGACCTGTTAAAGAAATTTGAAGGAACTGATGTATTTGACACCACAAAGAGAAGAAAATGTACTTAATAAATGTGTGTATGAGTTTAAAATAGTTGAATGTGTGTGGATATGTCAACCTTGAAATGACCTTTCTTATTCTGATCTTCATCTTCATGTTCCCCCCCCCCAACACCCACTCCTTCTGAATCTTAATCCAAGGTAAGAGAGACCTTGGCAGCAGAGACTGGGCTGAGCGTACGGGTCGTACAGGTCTGGTTCCAGAACCAAAGAGCCAAAGTAATGCAACACACACACACACACACACACACACACACACACACACGGTCACATGTGCTAATAATGGTCCTCTTTCTGCACTGCGTATGTAAGCCAGAGTGGTAATAAAAGCAGCTCAGCTATCGTCTCATACAGGAAACTGATGACATCTCATTCAGAGATCACGGCAGATTAAACCAAATATTTCCTCTCAATATGAACACACGTGTGGTGTCCTTCCTTCACTGAAAAATGTCCTCTATTTTGTATTTCTGTTCGTGCACCAACACATGTGAAAGTCTGTGTTTTAAGCAACTGGAGGGAAAATGAAGAATTGAGCTTCACATTTTAGTGTTGTATAGGTTGGAATGTGCCCAATGTTTGGTGATGTGTGTTTTGCAGATGAAGAAACTAGCCAGGAGGCAGCAGCAGCAGCAGCAGCAGGAACAGCAGGAGACTCAGGAGCAGTGTGAACACACCTCCACACATGCAGGTATTGCACTGTTGGAAAGCTGTTTTTGATAGTGATATCACCCCTATCACCCCCAAAACATTCATTATTTACTGATAAATTAGAAAAAAAAACTGCTTCACATTCATACAGTCTCCCTTTCTGCTAAAGATGTTCAGGTGGCTGATTTAAACAGTTTCTGACAGCAAATCTAGTCACAGAATACACCAGCCAACTAAATGTGCATACATGTGTTGATTAACTCTTTAGTGAGAACAAATGCTGATGTCAAAACATTGTCAAATAGTTCTTCTCTCCACAGCACCCTCCTGTGGTGGATTGAACCCTGAAGTGAAAGGCCTTGGTCATTCATTTTCTCATGTACAACAACAAGAACAACAACAACAGATGGGACTCACCTCACTGGAACAGCTAGACTGGGACATGGACCCCTTTAGACAAGGCCTGACTCCTCCTCAGATGCCGGGAGACCACATGTACCCCTACGGTGAGAAGGATTTCAACACATGAGGACCATGATAGATATTTGTTAGCATTGTTTTTTGGCATTGGCTATCCATACGGTTGCCATATAAATATACCGACATTCTATCCGTACGCAGCGCCCCTATTTGGCCTGTTTGGGTCGTCGTGTGACTAAGACTAAACTTTACCCTAAACCTAAACCCAACCCTAAGACGCTACGTACTTGTAGTTCTGTAACCGTACCAACAGCACCGGAAGTTGTCCGTACGGCAACGGTACAAATAGACACTTTCTGGTTTTTTTCAGCACCAGTTTAATCTCAAAGGAGTTTTCTTTCATTTAGATTTTTAGGAAATACATCTAAAATATATGACTTGACCATCTTTGAGTAAAGCAACAAGAACAACAAGAACTACAACAGGGAAAAATATATAATAAAAAAAAACACAAAACGAAATTAAAAAATGAAATCTGAATCAAAAACGTATTAATTATTTACTTAACTTATTCTTTATAAGGCTTCAGAGCAAAAGCCCGAGTTTGGTTAATAATGATTAATATGCAGAATTTATCATCCATTAATTAAATATAGCAATTTTCTAATCATTAGCAGTATTAAAAATGTACTGCATGTTTTTTTTTTTGGGTTTTTTTTTGTCAGTTATGTTTTTCTTACTTTGGTAATGGTATTGGTTTTAGTTTTATATACTATTAGACATTCTGGTAACGCTTTACTTGAAGTTTTATACATAAAGCTGACATTATTGCTGTCATTAAGTGTCGTTCGCTAAATTGTGACACTTTTCGCTTAATTCTGACACCTTTGGAGCTATGTTGGCATTTTGGGTTAGGTGGAGTGATCTAGTGGGGGTTGGGTTAGGGTAATGAACAACACTTAATGACAGCCTTCATGACACATTATTCATGCTAATGACAGCGTAATGTCAGCCTTATGTATAAAACTTCAAGTAAAGTGTTACCAACATTCTTTTTCTTTCTTTATTTTTCTTTTTCCTTTTGTGTGTATTTTATTTGTGTTAAATGAAATGGTTTTCCTCTATCGGAAACACATAATATGTCAAAAATGTTAAACCATGATTTTGCAGAAAGCAGTGGCTAATATTGATCAGTCAACGTGACGTGTATTTCCTGGTGCTATGTGTGTGTGTTTTAGGTTTTCAGAGCTTGTATGGTGACACAGGCATGAGGAACACACTGTGTCATTTAGCTGACAGCGACTGTCTCCCACTGGGCGACTCCTCACCCCTCACTCCCATTGATCGCCTGTACTCCATGCAGGACTCGTACTTCACCTCCTGAGGGAGGGAAATCAGGCCTTCATGAAAGTATCAGGAATGGACGTGGTGACACTATGATATCATGCTGCATCGTATTTATTTACCATGTTTTTGTCTCAATGCCAACAGTATCACACCACTGCTTCTCATGCTCTATAACTAAACTTTGTCACAGCAGCACAGGGTGTTTTCAACTCTACCAGACCTCCACAATGTTTGAATGCTACATCATAAGCACATGTCTGCATCTTCTTGTGTAAATACCTGGGTTAGTATTTATATTTATTCTCGTGTGTATGCCTTTGCTTTAGAATGAATGAAGGAACAATAAATGTGAAACTGAAGCCTCAGGTGCACGGCAGACGTTAAAGATGAAGATGAGGTGTTCCTGCTCAGGGTCACAGTTGGGTTACTCCATCCTCAACCCTTATCAGTCTCATCTATAGGTAACAGGTCAGCAAAGCATCTTCCCCTTTGCTGTTGAGTGGACCAGTAGATCATAGAATACAGGCTGGGACAGCCGCACGGGTCAGCGGCAGGTAACCATCACATCCATGCCGCCGTCATCAACGCTCACATTGTGCTCCCTGCGGTCAAAGGCCTTTGCTGCATTTTTTGAACTTTTCCTTCCTTCAGTCAAAGAGGACAGGTGGGTGGGGGTGGGGGGCGGACCACCCAGGCTCTGTGCCCAGCTGGAATGCACCAATCCTGGGAAGAGACTTTGAGAAAACCCAGAGAGGGGCTGAAAGCTGTGAGGAGAATGCCCAGTGTGACACAGAGATATGAAGACTCAGTGTACCAAGTGCCTCCTTGCCCCAGCCGTGAACCCTCTCCTGGAAACATCTCATGTTTCCCACTATGAAATCAGAGCTTGCAGAGCAGAGAACGCAAGTCAATGGTCAGGAACAATCTAACTGTCTGTCAGCGTAGCGGACCAGTGCCAACCGGAGCTGAAGAAGTGTGCAGCACAGTGTGCTTATCTGTCTCACTGTGGGTCCCTTTGTATCTGTGTCCCTATCTGCTTTAAGTGTCTGCTGGCATGTGCCTGTGTACGTACTCATGTTTTAGGAGGAACAACACTGTTTGTTGTACGGCTCTGAGCATCATAAAGCATTTCCTTGTTTCTTTGGGGAAGATTAAAAAACAAATCAGACTTAAATAACAGTGAGGGAAGCCAAGATTTACAGTCACCTGCAGGGTCTGCATGCATATTTAAGACTGCCAGAAGCTGTGGGTGGGATGAGAATAATAATCACACCCGGATCATACTGTCACAGCAGGTAGCAATAGCCTCATTATATTTTGATGGTAGCCAAACAGTATCCTGTCAACAGATTGGTTATTTATTGCATCCTTCATGCCAACCTACAGGCCACAAACCCTCTGTCTTTTAACTGCTGTAATTGGCTTCATGCTGTTGCAGCACCAACACGAAAATTCTCTTAAGGCCACAAAAGCAGCACAAACTATATAGAAAGTATGGGCATAAGCTGTTGAAACAGACGTTTACAAAAGATTCTTATAATACATGGACGATTTGGATTTATATAACGCGTAATCTTCATTAAGGTTTTATAACCCAGCCTCTGACTTTTGGATCAATGCCCAGCCGACACGTAGAGCTAAAGCTGATAATGGATCACCTCCTCACCACACTTCGATGTGGGATTTCTGGTCACTAAATACGCAAAATTGACATTCTGTGGCAGATTGGCAAAGCTCTGAGATTTTCTGCCACTTGGCCAATTGACCTCACAGAGAATAAAAGTCAAATGTGAGTGAACACAGCTGCCACTGAGGGCACAGCCTGGATGGGGTCATCCCATAATGTACAGCAAGATGCTGTGGAAAACATGCCAACAAACATGCATGCAAAATGGAAATGGTGACACTTGGTCCATCAGCAAAAGAAGAAGATGAAGTAGAACCGTAAAGAATACAGGTTATTGTTAAAAAGCTGAATTGGTTCTGACTTTAGTGGTGAAGATTTTCCAGAGATTTTGAAAGATTTTTCCAACACTGTGGTTTGTTAACCAGTAGGAGGCATCGAAGCTCTGCTGATAACATAAGTTATCAGCAGAGCTGATCTTTAAGATGGTCAACTGTGAATCCTATTCTTGTAAACTGATACGTCATAACATAAGGAAAAACAAACCTTGATTTAATGCAGAAAAATGGGCTGGAACAAAGAAAGAAAGAAACAGAACAACAAAACAAAACAACAACAAAAAAACAACTGATTTTTGGAGGTAAAAGACCCATTTCAGCATTTTTGTATACAGTATTGGATTTTTGTGTTTAAAAAATGTCTTTAAATCACTAAAAAATTATAAAACATAAAGTCACAGAGCTTTAAAGTTTGTGGACATTTATTGTAATTAGTTGAATTATTTGGGATAAATTGCAGGGTTTCTGCTAAACAATTTGCTATTAAAAATGACACTAATTGTGCTCCTATGAGTAAAGACAAATCACAAGTCTGCATATGGTGATGTGTGTCATTAATTTGGTAAATGTGGAGGTACTGAGATATCTTAAACTAAACTTTGTGTAGATTTAAATAATGATTCATATTTTTTTTTTTTTCTCTCTTTTTTTTTTTTTTTTAAATTTCACCACTAAAATGTACAAAAAGTTCATACAAACTTGTCCCATGGGCTGAAGTGGGGGCTCTGACAGGCCGAATTTTGCCTGTGGGCCTACAGTTTGACACCCCTGTTTTAGTAGGTCCTTGGTTCAGCTCCAATGCTAGACCTGGAACCTTTCTAATGAAATATTTGCACAATGTCTGAATGATGCCTATGTGGATTTATCCACACACTGTGTGTTTTCTGTTCACTATCCAGAAACATGCAGCTTTAGCTTATCTGACAAAAAAAAAAGTCATTAGGTGTGTGTGATGGTGTGTGTCCATGTGTTATGGTGTAGTAATTGACATCCATTTCAGGGTGTAGCCAGCTGGGATGACAGAGTTGGTGTAGATGATGAAAAAAGAAGGAAAAGACGATGAAGTATTGAATGTAAAATGTAGAACGCATGTGTGGGTGCAGCAAAAAGGTGAAAAAGTTCATTGTTAACTAATGTTTTTGATACCAGGCGAATAAAAGCACTTTCACTGTCGTGTGATCGTATCATGTGGAAGATCATACAACACAATCACATTCCTGCAATAACATTTGGAACATGAGTTGGATGTTTGATTATCCTCAGAACAATCATTTAAAGTCAAGGAAAACAAGCACTGCATCGACCTAATAAACCACAATCCCATTTACATAGCGCTCACATAGTGAAGTGACCTGAACCTGATCTGCTCTATAGTCTATGGCAGGATGTGAGCTCTAACTCTGACCTTTTTACACTACACTACAATAAAAGGCCAAAGAAAGGGGAAGAAAATTAACCAAAACACAAAAATTGAATAATATGCCACATTTTAAAACTTATCTCAATTGGGAATCAGATCAAGATACACATTTCCCCAAATGAAAAACAAGTCAAGTACCAATCTACTGGAGAGCCAACACATAAAGACACATCATAACATTTACAAACTGGCTATAATATACAAGGTAAATCTAGACACCAAAACCTAACATACATGGAGTTTAACCATGCAAAAGAAAAACATGTAAACTCCACACGGAACGACCAGTGTCAGTGGGGCTTGAACCCATCACCTCTGCACTGTGAGACAGCAATGGAAAACAATTTATATTTACTGTCTGTGAGGAGCGATGTCACCAAACAACTCGCAATCATCAAACAAACTGTAAACCTGAGCAATGCAGATAAAGAGCAACAACAAATCCTTTTGTTAATTTAGATTTTGAGTTTATTTGAACATGATGGAGCAAATGCAAATACACACATGTATAATATCCTACTCTTAATTGGTCTAAAACACTGTTTATTTGTTTTATGTTTTTTTTATTTTTTATTCAGGGGTTGTGCTTCCTTTTAAATAATGAAAAATTATAATATTAATAATGATGATGATGATGAAATAAATAATAATAATAATAATAATAATAATAATAATAATAATAATAATAATAATAATGGAGTTTTAGAGACTGATATTTGGAATTATGCATTTGTAAGGCTTTGTAAATTAAAAGCTTAGAAATCCACTTATCTTAAATAAAATGCACGTGCTATTTCAATTACTTTTTCCAACTTTTTGCATACAAAAATGGTCTCGCAAACATAAAGGCCTCATAGCAGAATGATTACGTGTTCCACTATATTAAAACCGCTGGACTTGAACAGATTGTGTATGTGATACATTAACTGAAAGGAGGATTATACAAAGTAACACGATTTGATAGAAAAAGTACAAATAGATTATTCTAATATTGTTAAAAGCCAAAAGCATAGGTCTTTGTCATCCCTCGTCCATGTAGATCACAGGATCAGGCTGCTTTGTCACCAGTTGGCCTAAAACATACAAAATAAATGTAGAAAGTAAAAAAAAAAAAAACATTGCTTTCAGTGCTTACATGCTTAAGATATCTCAGGGCGTATGGAAAGCTGAGCTCTGTTTGAACACTCACCTTGTTTGGGCAACTTTCTTTCCTTTAGGAAAAAACACATTAATAGATTATCAGAATAAAATGTGCACTTTGTGTTGTTAGTGTATGGCTGCATTGTGTTTATTGTTTCCAAACACTAACTTTTTCTGTGCTTCATCCAACAAAAACAAATGCCACAGAAGGTCGAGAGGACACAGAATCCCAGGACAGCAGACAGTGCCTCGATATAACCTGAGTGTGGAAATAAATGGATTAGATGCTACAGTGAAAGTGTATTGTATTCTAAAGCTTGTATTCACTATTCGAGGCTATCATTTCTACAATGAGAGGAAAGTGCACCACATTTCAAACTACACCATGATCTTAACATAGCATCAAATCTTTACTTGCACAGGTTGGTCCCAGGTCGCTCCATTCTGCTGTGACCTCACAGGTTACTGCTGACGAGCCAATAAGCAGGAAACCAGGGTCACAGGTAAATCTGCAGCTAGTGTTGATTATGTGACTTCCTTCCGAGCAGCTGAGCTGTCCGTTTTTAGGGTGAGACAGAGCAGGGCATCCTACAGCTGAGGGCCAAAAGAGGTCACATCTCATAATAACTTTTGTCTTTAAAATGAGTATTTGCTGATTTGTGTCTTTTCGGGGTGCAATTTGAACGCAGCCAGGCCTCAGGAAACAAAGGAAACAGATGCAGATGTGAATCCTTTTGCAATAAAAGGTTAGACCCCCTAGAAGATAAAGAGGCGAGGGGTGAAGAAGCTAAAATGTAATTTGGAAAGGTGATTTATTTCTATTACTTATTTTTTTCTATCGCTACAAGCTGCCCTTTTTGTGACCAACCAATGTAAATGTAAACAGGACACAGACGTGGCCAAAAATATGACATTATTCTATTAAGAAATATAAACTTTTTTTAGTTAGAAGCTGTTGGTCTTCTATTTTAAATCATTACTTTGTAAATCAATGACTTTGTACATCAAGATGCTCATTTGTTTGTAAATGGGTTAGAATGAAGTGAAATATACTGTAGCTTTACAAATGCGTTGTTAATAGATTCATAAAAAGGCAAGGCAAAGGTGAAATTAAAGACGAGGAACAATTCATTACTACTCGTGGCTACTGGACTCACACCCGTGCTTTTCTTACCTTTTTCACATCGTTGTCCTTGGAAGCCCGGCTCACAGGAGCAGGTTGTGTTTTCAATTGTTTCCTGACATTTCCCTCGCTCACATGTTGATGCTTTACATTGTGCTGATAAGAGAAAGTGTGCGATTGAAACATTCTGTGCCTTTGTCATTAGAATATTTCAACTTGGTTTCATGCAGTCAAAAAAAAAAAAAGAAAGAAAAGATGATTTACATACTTTTGTAACAAACTGGGTATTTTTTATTGGCACATTTCTCATCATTCCACTTTCCTCTGTTGGCCGCTTTGTTGACATAGATTTCCACACAGAATTCTGTGCTGTGGTTGTTGTTCGGCTCGTTCGCTGCCCATGAATCCTCACCAATCCATGTGCTGTTATTGCCCACCCAAGTCCAAGTCTCATTCAACTTGTTCTTGGTGATTCCAATCCAGTAGTATGGGCTCTGTCGTCTAACTGGAAGGATGGAAATCAAATAGTCGTTCTCTTTTTGGTTTTGGAGCACCACCATGTCTGTGTAATTGATCTGGCACCACTCTCTGGCTTTGGTCCAGTTCATGGGTACTTTGGAATAATGGTAGGTCCATGCTGAAGTAGTTTCAGTCAAAGAGCAACCTGTGAGATGTTAAAAATTAGGACAACCTTTTTTCAGTGACTTAGAAATTTTGTCACAAAAAACTCACCAAAAGCAAAAATTAGGATCCACTTCATCTCCACTCATCTGTTTCCAGTCAAATTGCAGAAAAGCAGAACATTTACCAAATAAAAAGTAAAAAGGGAAAGATCACCAGCATTAAAATGGATGTATTTTAAAAAAATGCTACATGGGTTTAACCTGCCAGTAGTTCAGCAGAACAGTGAGTGCATGCACACGAGTTTGGCTGAGAAGCTTTTATATTTTCTCCATGGCTATTCAACCCAACATTATCATAGAATACCTGGATGTTAGCAGTTCAGACTGAAAGGTTGTGATGATGGATTTGCAGTTTTTGCAATCCGTTTTTCATGGGAATGTCTGAGGTCAGCGATACGTTACATGTTTTCTTGTGAAAAATGCAATAGTGGGACTACTGGGACGACATGGTGGTGCGATGTAATCGTTATTCCCTCCCAGTGAGGAGTTGACATATTTCAAAACCCATTGGTGGTCCTGAGTTTTTCTAATTGTGTGTGTTGTTTGTTAGCTATGTGATATAGTCTGGCATCCTGATAAGGGTGGACTGTTGTCATGACGCCACCATGCTGGGGCGCTAGCTTTTACCTTCAGCGTGATGCAGATATAAGATCTATTCCTGGTCTCATAAAGTATGTGAGTACATCAGTTTCTGCAGGATCTTCACTTAAATTTCCCTCATTTGGGGAAATTTGCCAGATTTTGGAAAAATTAGGACCTGATATTTGTGATTTTAATGGATTTTTTGAAATGGAGGGGCTGAGATAACTACAACTGAATTAATTAGTCATTTTGAAAACTTTCAGGTTTTACTTCATAATTTTTACTTACTCGAGTGGGCTGAATTTGATGCTGTAAAGGGCCATATTTGGCCCCCGGGCCTATAGTTTGACACATGTGGCTTAGACCTTTTGCACCCACATGGTGGCTTTGCTTATCATATTCAGCATTTAGTCAAAGAAAAGGAATGTCTGAGTGTTTGAAGTCAATCTTTTTTTATTATTATTATTATTATTATTATGTACTGTACACATTATGAAATATGCAACTTCGTCGGTAGAGCTTAACATGAATTCCAACATTTCATACATTAAACATTCACTAAATAAATAGAACATAAATAACACATACACATGTGTCCAGCTGCAATTGTACATTTCCTTTCTAGAAGCGTAACAAAAGCACTGTCTTCTGTAGGTTCATCATGCAAAAGAACTATGTGCTCAATATAAAACTCTCCATAGGAGGAAACGCAGCATTCATAATTCTTATTAAACAATTAATAAAGTAGTTCCAATAGTTTGCTGCTATTTAACATCACATGTAACAGATCACATCACTTGTTGAATTGTAAATAGTCCTTATGGGTTCACAACTGGACTTATTGAAGAGCAAATACAGCTGGCAGAAAACAGACTTAGTGGCATTTTCAAGTTGTACGTGAGATTTCTCCAGGATTTCCCATTCCTTCAAACACCAGAAACAATCAGTCTTGAAATGGTAAGAGGAATAAATACATGTGGGGGCCTCTAATCATGTATTGGTTTGTTGTCCCTGTGTTTGACCTGCAAACTCTTCAGGTTCTAGACATTTAACAGTTAAACGTTGCATATCACTGGGTGCTGCTTGTCGTGATGAGGTTTCTAAATCAGGCTGTCAAAGCTGCTTTTGTAGACCTGTGGAGGCGTATCTGTTTCAGAGTTGCTGTAAGAAGAACAATGAAAGAAAAAAAAAGCACAAAAAATTAGTTGTGACTTTCCTAAAGGAACAAAGAGATGTGGGACAAGACAAAGCTTTTTTTCATACCTGTTTAACTCAAATTTGCTTGCTTTCTGCCTCAGTCGTTTCAAAATCCAAACCACCAAAGAAAGACCAGAAATTAAGGCGACTCCACCTGTTGCTACTCCAGATGTAAGAGCCATCAGTGTAGACTGAGCTGTGGAAAACATCACGAAACATCAGCATTTGTGCCTTAATACCATTACCAAGACCTTACATTCTTATTGATCCTGCACGTTTCAAAGTAAAAGAAATGCATATACCTGTGCATGTTGGTGGTTTGGAGCTCCACTGGCCTAGATGTGTACACTTAGTACTGAAGGCACCTTCCACCTCATAGCCTTCATCACAGCTAAATAAGCATAAACTACCAACTGGATGAGTTATTTCAGCAGAATCTGGTGAAGACGAAGAGTTGCTGCATCTGATCTGGCCATTTGCTGGATTCTGTAGTTCAGTGCATCCTTGTGCTATAACAGCAGAAAGATAAAACAAGACAATGAGAAGAGCATAAAACTATAGAAATATCACAAAGTCCCGTGGTCAACAGGTCATGCTGTGATCAAAGATCATTTGAAAAGATGTGAAACCTTTGCATGTAGGGATGATATCACTCCACTGTCCGTCGTCTGAACACACTGTAGTGTGTGTTCCATGCAGCTCAAAGCCTGGAGAGCAGCTGAACGTGCAGGTGGAGTTGGGTCGCAGTTCATTCAAAGGGTTGCTGCACTGGGTGATGAGAGATTCATCTCCATTGGGAATCTGACAAGTGACAGCTAACACATAGAAAACATAGCACTTAACATAGGAGTAAGGCATTTTAAATGGTTGACATTGATCAACAAGTGTGTCCCTGTCCTTACCTTCACAGCGAGGCATCTGCTCACTCCATTTAGCTGCTGATGTGCATGTAACTCTGCTCGGGCCCAGCAGGTGGTAACCAGGAGCACAGCTGAAGCTACAGGAGTTTCCATAGCTAAACCTCACATCTGCATCACCTCCACAGCTTATATCACCATTCTCCAAATCCTGGAGATCAGGGCAACGGACAGCTGTGATACAGAGGAAAACCACAGAGGTTATTAGTCTGAACTTGCTTTATACACAGTTCTAGTAACAATTGTAGAATACATTTCAAGTGACCATACCGGCACAAATTGGCTGTGATGAATTCCAACTTCCAGATGCTTCACATTGCAGAGTGTTGGTCATGGATCCAGTAAGAATGTAACCTTCGTTGCAAGCGAATGTGCAGGTGGACTGATAAGTGAAGGGGCCCTGAGGATTCGAGCATCGCATTGATCCTTTTGCTGGACTCGAAAGACGCTGACACTGAACCACTTTAGAAGAGAAGACAAGTTATTAAAGAACAAAAGTTACAGTGAGAGCACAAACAATAACTAAACATGTTGAAGGAATATTTGCTTTGCTGAAGAGTTTAACTCACATTCACACGTGGGAGGTTGCTCTGACCATGTTTTTGAGGCCGTACATCTCAAAGGTCTTTGCATGCTGAGTTGGAATCCCTCTTCACAGGAGTATTGGCATGTGGAGCCAAATGTGTGACTTCCATATGTATGGTTGCAATGCACACTCCCATTGTGTGGGACGATCAACTCATCTTGGCTGCATTTAACAACTATCAGCAAATTAAAAATTGATGAGTGTAAAGTACATAAGGAAACATAGAATAATGAATTGTGCATTTCTCTTACCTTTTTCACACTTCTCCCCATAAAAGCCTTCAAAGCAATCACACTTGTGGCTGTTGATGGTCTCGACACACTCTCCATAAAGGCAGGAGTCATTCTTACAGGCAGCTGAAAAAGGAAGATTGACTTTTATATTCCTTAAGTGCACATGGGAATGCACATCTGCAGCTAAACTTGAATATTTTGTACATTTTACACTCACCAGTGTAACAAACAGCTGTCTTCAGCTTGCTGCACCTCTCATCGTTCCACTTGCCGGGCTGATACTTCCTTTTAATGTACATCTCCACACAATCCTCATTACTTCCCTTACTCTGAGTCCCCACAATCTTGCCGTTATTTGGTTCCCCCTGTGCCCAACTGGTAGCTTCTTGTGTCAGAGCCTTCCCAGTACCAACCCAGGTCCAGACATCATCAATTTTACGAATGCCAATCCAATAATATGTTTTTCTCTTTGGTAACCACTTGTTGAGATGTTCAATCTCCTCCTGGTTCTGGATTGCCACCATGTCTGTGTAGCTCTCCCGACACCAAGCTCGAGCTTGTGTCCAATTCATAGTGGTGTCAGAGTAGTAGTAGGACCAGCCTTCTACACCGGTCCACATGCACGGCACTGAGGAGGAAAAACAAGGAACAGTGTGAGATGATTTATATCACAGTCAAGTTCTAAAGAAGGAAAATAAACATTGATAACCTTACCTAAGCAAAGGCAAGCCAAATAAATCCAGGAGGGAGAGACCTTAGAGTGAAATAATCTTAGAGAAGACTCCTACAAAACAAAACAAAGACAGTTAAATTGATATCAAACTATCATTCACTGATTACAATAGAAATCATTTCTTTCACTATTCTACACTCACCATTTTTTAAATGATTCTGTTAATCTGTAAAAGTGTGTTCGCAGTATGTCTTTGTTTCTCAGACAATCCAAAATTCAAAGTGATAGTGGATTTATGGAGAGGAGGTGTTTGCTTATATACGCTCCCGTGGACTCCTCCAAAGGTTCCGGGAAACTTTCATCACAGCCTGGAATTTCATTGGAAATACCCTCACACACCCACCACTGACCCCTCAAACATTTACACCTCCCACTGGAGGTTTGACAGACATGACTCCTCTGATTTACGAGTTACTATGAAATTCACATAATATTGCAAATCATCAGGTAAAAAAATGTAATTGTTTTTTGTTTTTTTCAATTTTTCAAGAGAAAAATAAAAACTAAAAATATATTATTTAATTAATATTTTTCTTTTATATTTTGAAAGCGCTTTGAGATGACTTTTGTTGTAAATGGCACTAAATGAATAAAGTTGATATGAATTATATTCTGGCAAAATCAAATGTATAATATTCAAAAAGCATTTGAAATGACTGCAATTACAATATTTAACCTGGGATTTTTCATCAAAATACTTTAGTAATAATTTGTTAACCATCGACTCTTGGCAATCAGGATCATTTTTAATCATTTTTGTTACAAACATATCCTCTCACTTTCCAGGACCAATGAGTCCTTATTCAGTCAGGACTCAGGAGGATAGCATGTGGTTTTCAAACTGAGGCATGTGAACCCACAGGGGCACCAAGGTACTCCCATGCACCACTACAGATCTAAAAAAAATATTACTGAGAAGATAGAAAGTAAAATCAATGAAGCCACCATATTCATTGAAAATATATTGACAAAATAATGATATCATAAGATTTTCATATTTAATATTTATATATATATATATTTAAACATGTGAGATACTGTTTAACAATGTGTTTTAATTACAAAACTTTTAAAATCCAAGAAATAATATTGAGCATGATAATATTGATCGGTAACAAATCTAATTAAAAACAAATGAAATGGGACAGAGTGGTTTCAATTTTTTTCAAACCCCACATTTTAAGAGCTACAGCATTTAGTTGAAAATAACATTTTACAGGAGGTACAGCCCTGTAATAAAGGTTGATAACTATTGATTCATTGATAACCTAAAGTATTTCAAGGTTTCATGGGATTTCTTCACTGGATGGGTCCATAGGACTCAAAGACGACCAAATATTTCTCATTGTTACTCAAGAAACTGCAGTTATATTGTATATGTTTGTGGATCATAAATCTAACTATAGAAGGACTAACATTTGACACCCATGACCCCATAAGCTGTGATGCAGAAATGTGCACTACTCCATCTATGTAAAAGGCACACATTCTTGTTTCTTGATTTAGCAAACCAGTGACAATTTTGCCCTAATGTAAAAAAAAGCTAAAAAAAAAAGAAACTCTAAATAAATAAAACCAGCACTGATCACAGGCTTTCAGTCTGGGTCTTATCTTCATCAGCATCCTGTTAGTAATTTTAAATAGGCTTTGAGAAAAAAACAACAAAGCCTCACAAACACTTTCTGATGAGCGTCTTGGGACGGGAAACATCTAGTAGAATGCAGAGGCGCCAGCAGACTGCTTGTGTTTCCAGAAGTGACAATTTATTTCCTTCCGCTCCTTCCTGCAACAGTGTTTTTGCCACTGTTGCTTGACACCTCTTCAACGTCCACCCTTTCCTTATAGGGGAACAACGAACTGCTTAGGGTTTTAACTTGAATTAAATACGTTTTAAACGTTATGCCTTAAAATGATTTGGGTTTCTCTGAATAATCTGACATTTTCACATTGTTCAGAAATTTAAAAAGAATGTTTGTATAATATTTAATCCCCTTTTTGGGATTGGTGGTGAATAAATTACAGATATTATGTCGATTTGGAAATTGGGATTGTAGTTTATTATTGGGATAAGATTGAATATCAAAATGTTCTTTACCATTGTTAAAGAGTGATGTGACAGTTTATGATGTTTTACTTTATTTCACTAGTTTACATATGTGCCTTACAGAAAAAAAGAGTGTAAATGTAACAGTCTGAGACTATGAAGGTTGTTAACTAAAGATGATATATAAATAGCTTTATATAATTCATCATACTTTTTTACTACATACATAAATCATTGCTAATCAGAGGCGAAACAATGGATTACAAGTACTCGTGTTACTGTAATTGAGATGCTTTTATGCATACTTGTACTTTGTTGAGTAGTTTCTACATCAGTTGTTTTACTTGTACTGAAGTACCTTTTAAAAGAAGTAAAGTAATATTTTACATCTACATTTCTACACACACACACACACACACACACACACACACACACACACACACATATACATTATACATTTTTATTATATTTAATTTTTATAATACATTTATATTACATATACTATATTATAATATATATATATATATATATATATATATATATATATATATATATATATATATATATATATATATATATATATACTGTATATATTAATGAAATGAAATAACCAGAAACAATAAATGCATCACATCAGAGCTGCCCAATCAGATTAATTTTCTCAGTTTTAGAGTTCATAAATGCAGCTATACTATAGAATTGTTTTATTTTGAATTGAATTAATTGGAGTCATTTTATTTTAAAAAGACTTGTACATTTTGACAAACTTTTTTATTTTATACAGATGACTTTGAGGAAAATAAATCAAGTTCCTTTTGTGCAATATTTCGTCTCTTCCTTTTCAAGTTCATACATGAGATGTTTACTGTACGCAAGGGAACCGTGACATCATTTATTACCAACAATAAACGTGGGGGTGAAAGTAACTAGTAACTTTTAGTGCTATTTTATTAAGCTAATTTTTATTTGTACTTGAGTGTTTTATGTATGACTTACTTGTACTTGTACTTCAGTACAATTTCATGCCACAGGGGGTGCTAAAGTGCACATAAAAACGTTTACGTCCTTTTGTGACCGTAGGTGTGACTGTCTCTTTAAAACGGAAGTAACTCCTAATAAGGTCGCAGCAGTCAGCACGGTGGCGTCTGCAACACGTAGCACAACATTAACAGTAGCAATGACAGACGCTCTGAGCAAAATCCCCGATGTGGAGATTGATCCTGAAGGAACCTTTAAGTACATTCTGGTCAACGTGAAAGTAAAAGATGGCGATGCTTCCAAAGAAATAGTCCGTGGCACAAAAAGTGCAGAGTATCACAGTAAGTCTTTAACTGGCGCTTCCTGCAGACTGGTATTTTTAACTGTTTAAATACACGGTGTGGGGATGTGACTTATACATTTGGCAACATGTGCATGATTATAACTAGAAATCCAGGCCAAAGCAGGAATGTGTCTTCTCCTCTTTCCTTGCTACCCCTGCCCTGGCCTGTAGATGGCGCACTCACACTCACATATACAGTTGTACGTCATCACCTTCACAACATATACAGTATGCATTACGGTTCTTCTACATATTCCAACCAGAAACCTAAATTCATAGTATTCAAATCACTTTTATCCTCATACATAATCACTTTAAATTCACTGTAAAGCTTTGTATTGAATTTGAACAGTAAATTGTATACAGAATTATTTTCTGTCTCCATCTGTAATTTATTTTTTATACCTGTATGTTAACGACTGATGAGAGAGACGTATGCATACACAGCTCAAGCCTCTTCCCATGTTAATGTCACCTATTGTACATTTTATTACTAAAAAACAACAACAACAAAACTGTTATTTTCCATTTTGTATACAGTATCTAATAAAATCAGAGAAGTACATTTCAAAATTTTACATGACATTTATCCATGTAACATATTAATTTCCAAATATGCTGATAAAAGTGATAATGCACTTTTTTTGTTTTAATGAAGCTGAAATGATTTTACATTTGTTTTACCACTGCCCATATACATTATTATTCTGTATACAAAAAACAAAACAAAAATAACAATTGTAATAATGGCATTTTATCTTTGAACACAACATCTTTTTTCATTAGTCTCATCATATTAATGACAAAATTCCATATTCATAAATCAAAATTCTCATTTTTTTTTTTCTTAATCGAGTTCAATTATTATATGAAGTTTTTGACAAACAAAAAAGGTGAAAAAAACGCTGCCTTTGTATGAAGAATCATTTCTTGTACATCCAAGCTTTATTCTTTATTTTTCACTGATTTTGATCTTTGTTCCTTTTATGTTATTTTATTTTTAAACTATTGCAATTTTTCAATAAAATTGAAATGTCAATAAAAAAAATTTAAAAAAAAAAAAACAGAACACAGTTGTTTTCCCATTGAAACTCATACCAGAATTGTTGTTTTCAGATCACATATTTGACAAAGTCAGCCCAGCCATGGAAGCCCTGGGAATGGAGTGTAAATGCCTCGGAGGAGGAAAGATCGAGCATAACAGCCAGGAAAAAAAGCTGAGAGTATTTGGAGAATCGACTGTAAGTTTTACAGACAACATGTATCACCTTTCTTTTTTTTTTGTTCATTTGTATTTATTCTTTTTGCAAATCATCTCACACTTTATTGCTAATGTTAATATTCTGTCTTCTACACTCTCAGGCCTTTGGGAAAGCAGACCACGCTGTGTCAGCAGAAAAGCTGAAGACTGTCTTCAACAATTATGAGATCACCCTGGGCTGATGACAAGAAATAGGACCGTTTAACCTTTACAGGGGCTACATAATAGCCTTTGAACCCAATATTCATGTTGACCGAATATCAATTACAGCACTTCTACAAATAATCTTTGAATTTGCATTTGTAATATTGTAAATAGATACATTTTTTGGAACTGCACTATAAAAAAGATGTTTGTGGAGACAGGAACAACAATATATTTCATGATTAAATGTTTAATTGCAGAGGGAGATATACTGTAAAACACACTGGAATCACATCCTTTAGTTTGTGCGGAGCTTTAATGATTGATTCACATCCTTTGAGTTCAAGTTCATTTTACAAGTCCATACAGGAAATGGTGAGCCATTGGAGTCACAGAGATATCCTGTTTCCTCAAGGGAAACTTTTTGTAAAAAAAAAAAAAATTATACAGAGCAGTTGCTTTTATTTTCATATTGATACGAAGGTTACTTTCTGCATGTTTGATAACAGCCATGTCGAATTTCACAAAAATCCCCTACAGTAAAAACTGGAGAAAATGTGGTCATGGTTACAAAAGCAAGATTTCTTTTTGAATTCCTTCTTCTTCTTTTTTTGAATTCTACAAAACAAGTGTTGTGCCATTCATGTCTGTCTCAAATCAGAAAACCCTGATGTGCAACTTAAAAATAAATGTCATCATCTGATTAATTCGTCTTTATTTATAACAGAAAAAGCTGTGAAATAATCAAAGATAGCAATAATAAAAAAAAGGTTTCACATTTCAACAAATGTAAACGATTATTTCAATACATAATTCAATGAAGGGACATTAAAGGATGCTATTACTTTCTTTATCATTTGTTTTAACTACTTACGATATTGATTGGGTCCTTGTACAGTATATAAATCTGTTTATAGTCATCTTTTTAAACTGGTGGTTTAATATTTGACACTGCCCTCTTGGCTCAATTGCCCCGGAGTCAAACAGAAAATTAAAAACCCTTGTATTGGTTCTCACCATTATGACCCAGGTAGGTTACTTTGTCTAAAATGAAGTGCATATTAACAATAGCACTTTATTAAAAAAAAAAAAAAAAAAAATGATATAAGGTAAGAAATTTCTTGTCAATGTGGTTGCGATCAACACCAAAGCGTTTAAAATTACTAATTTTTTATGAAGCTTCAGAAAATAAAACATGCTGATACAAAAATATATATTATGATTGTATATTTTCTACAATTCTCTTTCTTATCAGAAACATGTTATTATTCTATTTATTGGTAAGTTTAGATAACTTTCATTAAGACAATACTATTTAAGGAAACGTGTTAGTAAAGTCTCTTATCGGGCTGATAAATAGTAATTTGTAGGGATGTCCCGATACAACTTTTTCACTTCCGATATGATACCAATATTGCAGCCTTGCGTATTGATCAGTACCGATATTGATCCTACATGATATCAACATGAATCATACATACTTTTATGACTTACTTTGCAGTGTGGAATGTTAGAAAAGTCTTGATCATGTGATGTTACTCAAACAGAGAACAATAGTCAGCAACAGTAAGTTACTTTGTTGGAGTGTGAATCACAGTCACTTATGAATAGAAGTGCTGGAGCGAAACATTTTATTGGAAAGCTTATATTGATGATTTTTGATGCAGTCCGATAAAATACGATATTTGTTTCCTGGCTGATATCGGACCAATATCTGACATCTATATCGGATCGGGACATCCCTAGTAATTTGGTCAACAGATGGCATAGATAGAATATTCATTTTGAAAAATCTTTTCCTGATTCCATATCCTTTTCCTGAGGACTTTCCCAACAAACATTAACAAAGTTTTTAAGAAATGCGCGATGCGTTAGAAAAAAGATTAAAAGAAAATACACACTCTATTGTCTCATCCGACTGCATCCTAAAATAGAGCTTAGATGTCACCTCTGACATGAGTTTCTTCCCTCATTGACCCTCATCAGCCATCTTCACATTACATCAAAATCAACAGCATTCTGCCAGTCCTTTGGTGATCTTAAAAAAATAGGAAAAAAAAAAACATCTTCCTTCCATTTCCCATTCCACTGTCGAGCCAGTTTCCTCTGAACGGATAACCTTTCCATTTTCCACAAACAGGCACGTCACTGTGGGAGGTTTCAGACCGTCAACCCTCTTCTCGGAAAGTACACACATCTTACATTAACAGTTTACTGAGCTCTATTCTTATGTAACAAACTATAATTAAACTGATGACATATAATTCATTTGAAATAATCTAAACTACTTCACTTATATTATGCTATGTGCTTTTACCTCTAAAAGTCATAAATACTTTTGACATATTTTTTTAATCGATTCAATGCAATTCATTATAAGTGTTTATTGCTACAACATATCTATACAATATGTCTATTTCCTAATCAAGAAGTAAGACTTTTTGCCAGGACAGGAACCCAGGAACATATATATCTAAGACTTTATTTCAAATCTCTGAATGTTTGTTGCTGTTGCTTGAATTTTCAGTTTCATAATAATACAATTGCAGATGACATGCAAAATTTAGAGTTTTCCTGTCTTCGTTGCACTTTATATTGTCTTAGAGATTTGGTTTTGTTTTCTTATTTTATTTTTTAATCGATCAGCGTTATAAGTTGACTCAAACTACTGTTTCTGTTCTAACACAATATGAACCAGTGCACCAAGCCGGGTCGAGAAAGTCATGGATAAGGAACTTTTGTATGGAATGCAGACTTTAACCCAATAGAATGCCTTTGGAATGAAAGCAGATACTGCAAACTATAACTCTTCTGACATAATACCAAGAGCACCTATGTAATTTTTAAAAAATTTAAACAAACAAAAAAAATTGTGCTAAGTCAAGTAAAATGTAGGCTTTTATTTTAACAATAGGTGGGTTTATTCTATATTAAAGACTAAAATAAATGAGGAAAAAAGGGACATTATAAAAATCCACGAGTGTTTAAAGGCTTGATGTCCAAACACTTTGAGAAATTAAATATTTAAAGCAATTCTTTATATCGGAGCAGGATTGTTTATTTTATTTTATTTTATTTTATTTCAATTCCTGAATTTGTTTTGTGCTTGGTGTTTTACAATATAATGTGCTTCAAAGTCATTTCCAAATTATTTGATCTATTTGAAATAATAGTTCAGAGTAGAGTAACTTTATTATTGATCCCGCAGTGGAGAAATTGACTGTCAATGACAGCTCAGAAAAAGTGCAAGAAAAAAATAGAAAAGAAAACAACAGAAGGCAACACAAAGAATACCCAAAATACACCCGAAAAATAGTGCTACGAAGGAGATCAAATACGACAATACAAAAATAAAGGATATATACATATACTGTATAAATAAATACAAAAATATAAATAGAAACATATTATAACAGTATAAGGAAAATAGTTTAAATTCAAAGTTTATTATATTTTTACATGCGGTGTGTTAAGGAATACAATTTATAAAGAAAATGCTTATTTTCAGGGCTTTGCTGTTTTTATTCATGTGAAAACTTTTGACCAATCAGAGTAAAAGGAGTAGAAGACTTCCTTTCGGACGTCACATCCGGTTTATTCAGAGGCGCGCGGTAAATGTCCAGTTTGTATCAACAACGCACCAAATTTCACACAGGTTGATGGACGAAATCTCCAAAAATACGGATGTTTTAAGCCGCTAAGTGATGTTAAAAGATTAAAAGGAACCTTCGCCAAGCGTTTACGGTAAGAAGTGACTCAATATGCGCCTGAAACTGAGCTCAACTACCACAGTCTGATTAGAATCTCTTTTGTTAAGTGACATAATTAGGGTTTTATCTGAGCGAGTGTCACTGACTCTAATGGTTTCTGTTTGACATCAGTGCTTCGCTGCATCCATCATGTCTCCGACCAACTCATATCTGTTGGACGAGGTGTTGCAGTGGAGTCAGGAAACCTGCTGCCAGGAGCTAAAGACTGTCCTACCAAAGCTCACCATATCCTCCCTAACCCTAACCTGATGCCCTCTGTTGTTGTTTTCATCCTGACAATATGAAAAGCTAAACTAAATAAGCAGAGGTGTAAAGAGTACTGATGTATCCTAGTCAAGTAGAAGTACTGTTACTTGATTGAAATTGTACTCAAGTACACGAAAATCATACATAAAATACTTAAGTACAATTAAAAAATTAGCTCTAATAAATAGTACTCAAAATAAAAGTTACTAGCTACTTTCACCCTGCACATTTATTTTTTGGTAATAAATCTTGCCACGATTCCCTTGCGTACAGTAAATATCTCATGTATAAACTTAAAAAGGAAAAGGCCAAATCTTGCACAATTGAATCTTCATTATTTTCCACAAAGGCATCTTATAACAATTCATTTTTAAATAAAATGACACCAATGAATTAAATTAAAAAAAAAAAAAAAAAAAAAAAAAAAAAAGAATAGCTACATTTATTAACTCATTAACTGAGAAAATAACCTCCATTCAATGCTGTTTTGGCACCGTGCTTTCCATTTAATCTGGCTGGTTGGTTTGATGTGATGCATTTCATTGTTGTCTGGTCATTTAATTTTTTGTAGTTTCACAATATCTGATCATCAAAACAAAAAATAACTATTTACTCAGTAACGGTTGGGTGTAGAAATGTAACAAATTACTTTTATATATATATATATCTCAATTATAATGCTTTGCCTTTGCACCCACACACAACTCTTCAATAAATTATTGTTTATACATCATACACTACGTACAAAGGTGACATTGTACACATAGCAGGAAGAAGATCATTTTCTTTCATATCACTGAATGATTCTGTATGAGTATAAAACAGTGAAAGAACCGTAGAATAGGAGATTATCCCACAAGACACAAGCTAGTCAAAAATCTGTGTGTCACAAAATACTTTAAATGGGTCAATGACATATAGGATTTCCCTGCATGATATTTCATAAAATGGGCACCATCGGGCAAGGTTTGCATGAATATTATGATGGAAATAAATATAGAAATACTTTGAAATCTTATACAGGAATATAATCTAACTAAAATAGGGCTGAGAATAAATTTAAATAGATTTAGAGTAATTTTAAGGTTTTTTCCAAACACCTTAAATACCAGAATACATTACAGAAATAATTTATTAAGTAACTTTAAAAAAAAAAAATCAGAGTCACTGAATATATACTATATATACTACATATTTGCTATCTTTTTATACATTTAAACCTGTCTCGTCATCGACCCAAATACAGAATCTTTTATATATTTCAAATGACAAAGTAAAAAAAAAAAAACATGTATTTTGTAACAATGTTTGATAGCTGCATTTAGTGTGAAATGTGTTTTTTTTAAGGCCAATTTGTGTTTTCTTAACTTTTTGCACTGTTTGCATAATAATTCAGAAACGTGGGATGATCATATCCGTAAGTACTCACAATTTGCTTTTTTTTTTTTTTTTTCTGCATACCTTTTTACAACATTGTCATAATGAAATGTCATCCTTACAGGTATACTGAAGATAATAACTGACATGTTTCTACCTCATATTGGTTTATCTGAGCTGGAAAGTGAGTGTTTCTCCAAGATATTACCAAAGGTAAACAGCAACATTGGTACAGTCTAATACTACTCAGCATTCTTTCTTTTTTTCTTTTACTGTCAACAAAAATATGAAATGTATAAAAAGTAAAGGGATTGCTGATGGGAGAATAAAATAGGAGGCTTTCTTAGGGTTTGTGACTTTATTTGACAGACAGTGACCATGTTTGAGAGCATGATCAAAGAAATCACTGACCAGGTCGGGGAGCTCTCAAGCCAAAACACTGAGCTACATGCCTTACTGAGAAGTATTCTACAGGTATGACCAGTAATGAAATGCTGTGATTACACCTACATTATGCATACCATGTGTTTCATGTTTTACTGACAGGTTCATCTTCTCTTCTCAGGCTTTGATGCAGGTTATTGATGCCCTGTCGAACTGTGTGCGTCATGTTGGCTCACTGGATGAAACCCCTGACCTGGATGCAATCCACTCATTACCAACCTGTGTCCTCAAGGTTCTCAGGGAGACATTTCAGCACTGCAAGGTATACACTACACCACATGTGTCAAACTGAAGGCCCAGGGGCCACATCCAGTCCTATAGAGCATCCAATTGGGCCCGCAGGAGAATTTAAAAATGTCAGAGTAAGCATAAATCATTGTGTAAATTTCCAACGAATTCAGTGAGATATCTCAGTCCCTCCAAATACACAAGATCAATGAAACTCTACAATATATCAAATGATGGCATTCATTTTTTAACGAGTGTCTATTTGTATGGTTGCCGTACGGACAAGCCCGGTGCTATTGGTACGTTTACTGAAGTACACGTACGTAGCGTCTTAGGTTTAGGGTTAGGATTAAGTTATAACCCTATATTGGAACAGTTTTTAGGGTTAGGTTTATGGTTAGGTCTTAGTCACATCACCTAAACTGGCCAATGAGGGAAGCTGCGTGCGGATAGAATGTCGGTATATTAATACGACAACCGTACGGCTAGCCACTGTCTTTTTTAAACCCTTATTTTTCTAAAATTTTCCTTAAGTTATTCCGCAAAATTTCCCCAAATTGAATAAAAAATTGGTCAAATAATCAAGGAAATTTAAAGTGAAGATCAGGAAGTGATATCTGCTACTTATTGCTTGGATGTTGTTAGTACCTTATGTTCTGTACCCATCATTAATACGTGTAAGTGCAAACTAGAGCACATTAGAGTTGAAATTACTCGTTTTCTGTGCCAAAAGTCTGTGGCCCATTTAAGATCAAACCAGTCCATATTTGGCCCCTGAACAAAAATGAGTTTGACACTCCTGCACTGCACTAATATATCCAGTGTTACACATTGTTACAAAAGCTGCAGGATCACTTTGATCACTGTTAAATAAAGTATTTACCTCTTGTTTTTAAGAGCATTAATTGTAATATTTTAAAATAGTATTTGATTGAGAAATACCTTTTAATATAAATGTAGAGTTCGTTGATATTTTTAAACATCCTAATCTGGGTTGTGAGGGGGCAATGCATGGTGGGAAAGGCTTTGATCAGGATGCGAGTCTATCATAGAGGAGAACTTACCCACACACAAACATTGTTGCTATCCTATGCATCACTGGGCTACTCTGTGGGGGAAATGGTCACAATAATGTAACGGTGTTCTGATAATTTTTTCACAACCAAATGTATATGCTTACAGTGAAAAACCAAATAATTCTGAACATCTCTTTTATCACGATTAATAAATGGATGCTAGAGAATAGACTAACTCATGTCATGTTGTCTTCCCAGGACAGTGAGGTGGTCTACTGTGGGCGTCTGTCTCTGGTGGCTGATCTACTACAAGGACTCTTTAAGGAGGCCTATTCTCTCCAGAAGGCTCTGTTGGACCTGATTGACAGGATGTCCTTTGACAAAATTGCCTCAGAGGAGCAGATCTCAGACATTGTTGCAGGTGTTCCAGATGTTTTGAACATGTTTATGTGAACATTCTCTGTTTCTTTGCCATACATTTTTTACGGTATTGTCTTAAAATTTTTTAACCTTGGTTTCAATTCTATCCTCAGTCATCCACAGCCTTCTGGATATTTGCTCGATTATTTCCAATTTGGACATTGCAATGCACGCAAACACATGGAAGTTCCTGATCAAGTCAGTACCTTTAAAGCCTTTAACTTGAGATGATACGTCAAGAATAGAATGTGTTTCTATAGGTGTGTTTCTTGTGTTCAGACAGAGTTTGAAGTATCAGTCTCTGGTGGAGGAGCATCTACATCACGGTGACATCAGTGGCAGTCTGTGTGACAACCTGCTGTCTGCCTTCCACAGCTGTGTGGAACTGGCTGAACAGATAACACAGGCTGGGTTACAGGTCAGGAACTGTTCACCTTTAAGAAATGATCCGAGGATTTCTATTGTTGCGTTTCACATGTGCAGCGTTTAGTTAGAGTTTTGGTTTCTGATTTTCTTTACATTTTTATCAGTGATATAATCATTTTTGAGTGATATTCTTGTAGACCCTTTGATTGTTTGTAAATGTTGTGATGTATTCTGTTGGGAGGGGCTTAGCCTGGAAGAAAACCACCATAGATATATATATAAACACTAGATGACTTACCCACGCTGTTAGGCAATGGGGAGCAACGTAGCAATGTGGCGGCCATCTTACCTCAGACAGCTGGCCCCGCTCATTACATCGATGTCAATGGTGCATGTACTATTTAAATAACCCTAACTTGCTCAATTTTCGACCAATTTTCAAATGGCAAGTGGCAATTTCAACATGTACAAGCATCCTATGTAATACCTACGTATAATAAGGTTTGTAATAAGGCAAACCGTTCGTAAATCAGTATTTTATTGAGTTGAGAGTATTTTTGTTTAAGCTGATCACGCACCTTCCACCAGCTACCGTAGAGCACGTCAGAATGTCAGAACGTCAGTTGTCTGAGGTAAGATGGCCGCCGTTGAGCTACGCTGGGGAATCCCACTTGCGTCAACTAATGTTTATATATATCTATGCTTTAGCCAGCGGGCCATTCAGGGGTCCATACACAAATGGGTTATTGCAGTCACTTCAGTTTAGTTAATAAATAAATTGTTACAAGTTTATCAGGCAAAACTTCAAGTCCAGTTGCCCTATCTAAGCTGAATAAATTGTTTCATGATTGTTATTGCAGATTTTATAAAATACTAAGGTTTGAAAATGAATTACAACAATTGACAAAATATCACTTGTTTTTTTGTTTTTAAATTGAAGGAAACGCCACAAAGCCCTGAATACAAAGTGTTCCAGAAAACGGCAAAAATGTGCAGATTCTTTGCCAACACACTGGTTCATTACATTAAGGTAAAAAATTACATTTGTTTTTTTTTCTAATATATATACTGTATTAAAATAAAATGTTTCAACAAATACGAAAAAATTATTTTTCCTCCTCTGTTCTTTTGAAAGGAGTTTAAATGTTTCCTCACAAAGTATTGTGGCATTTTTCACAAGCTCTACCTCCAAATCATCAGGTACGCGTGTCTCAGCCGCCCTGTTCAAACACTGATTTGTTCATCATTTACTCTTAAATTTTGTGTAATGTCGTATTTCACTTCGCTCTTCTAGTAAGTTCCCTCCGAGCTTATGTGCTCCAGCTCTGCCCACGGTTCTCTCAGAGGAACTAAATGCAGCGGCTCTGGTTCCGTTGGATGCGTTCCTTCTACAGTTGCTCCCTCTGAGGCCTTTTGTAGAAGTCGTCCTTCAGCAGGACCTGCGTGAGTCTTCAGTCTGCTTTGCTTTTTTTTGTTTTCCTGTTTCCTTCAAAGGAAGCCTAACTGTATGTTGTACTGATTATTAGATTTCAGCTCATTTCCTTTTCCAGGCGTTTGCCAAGAAGTATTCATTATTTACTGAAACTGCAACAAAGTTGTGCTGCATGTGAATCAAGCTCAGCAAAATGTTAAATTCACTTTTTAAACTTCTATTTTGTTTTTTTTTAAAGTGGATCATTTACTTACTATTATGGTCAATTTGTACAGGGTTCCTACAAATGCATTGAAAGTATTGAAATGTGTGGTAAATGGAAACTAATGTATGGAAAATATTCATGTTTCCATGACTGTTAGCACTGTTTTTTTTCTTTTATTTTAGTTTTTTCAATCATAAAATTATAAATATCCTTAATAAATAATGAATTGATCTGAGTTGTACTCGCACAGCATTTAATTTAGAGATGTCCCGATACAACTTTTTCACTTCACTACGATACCGATATTGCAGCCTTGAGTATTGGGAAATACCGATATCGATCCGGTACGATATCAGCACGAATCATACATACCTTTATTACTTATTTTGTAGTGTGGAATGTTAGAAAAGGCTTGATCAAGTGATGTTACTCAAACAGAGAACAATAGTCAGCAACAGTAGGTATGAGAAAAACTGACCCATTTATTATTAACCAATTGGTTACATACATTTTAATCTTCAACATAATATCTACAGTATTCTACAATTGAATAAATATGTAATAATATATATCAGAGATTTTTGATGCAGTCCGATGAAATCCAATATTTGTTTTCTAGCTGATATCGGACCGATATCAATATCGGATCTGGACACCCCTAATTTCATTGGCTGTGGCTTTCACGAGTGTGAGAATTATGTTTACTATCCAGTTTTCAGGATGTGTGTAAAAACCATAAACACGCTGTGTGCTGCAGGGTTGAGTCCTGAACAGGCGCTTTCTCAGTGTCTCCTACTGGTCAATGTCATGGTGCAATTGGCTAACCAGCCAGAGGAGGTGCTACAGCTGTGGTACACTGGCTCTCAGTTCTCAGAGGACACACCCAGGTAGGTACAAGTTTAGTGGAAATGCTTGTACAAAAAGAGCCTTTTTATAGTAGCCTAAGTACTGTTTATGGTTTAATATATTGACATCCTCCCATTAGCCCAAGAGTTTCATTCATTACGTGTGAAGTGTGTTTATGTTGGAGGTATTTCTTATTCTGCTCTTGTCTGCAGGCTTCCTCTCTACCAGGCCATTTTAACCAGTTTCAGGCGATGCTACACTGAACGGGCGGTACCGGTGCTGCTGCCTGGCGTCATGTTAAAGGGTCAGCCCCAGGTCCAAGTCACTTTGCATCACCACGTGTGTGTGCAGCTGTGTGTCAGTGTGGCTGTGCTCCCCGCTGTGTACTTCCCTGTGCTGGTGAGGACACGTATAATACACAGTACTGAACTTATTTTAGAAATCTTTATTGTAATGGAACAAATACTGTATGTGCTGTATATGCAATTCAATCAGTGAATCTTAAACTAGAACCCTCCACAACCATGTTTATTTTGGGAGTCTTTAGTCAAATTCAACTAAAATCTTGATTAACTCTTTTGAAGATACATTTTATTTGTAACTTTTGTGTTAATTTATTCAATATTCAAATTGTTTACTTTTAAGTGACAAAAATTATATTTACAAACATAAAGTTACATGAGACTCTTTTGAAAGGAACTCTATGTTAAATGCACAATCTTCTGCATGTATTTATTTGACCTTTATACTGAAAAAGTTTTGGCACCCGTGCTACCACGTGATTTTGGTGGTGTGTACTTTTTTAGGTTATTTATTTATCTTGGGTTTCTAATCAAAAGTTGGCCATCAGTGGAGGGTTTCCAGTCATTCAAAGCAAGTTGGGCTTTCACTTTCTATTTTACAAACTTGGCCACATTTTTGCTGCTTTAGTCTATTGTGGTGATTATTGACCAGACTACAGCCCTTCATTGTCTGAGCTCACACATCATAGATGGATGTTTTTGCAGGAGCGCTGTTTGATCGAAGCATTATTACAGGCTGATACTGAGACGGCTCTATTGGCAGCAGATGTTTGGTGTTTCACAGCCCGGTGAGAGTCACAATAAATGCAGATTTTGTTGAATTCTTCACATGAACACAGTTACTTAATATTGCTAATTTTATTTGAACAAAGTGCTTTACTTACCTTTGATTTTCACTATAATAGTTGATGTTATTTATTGCAGCTTATGCATGTTTTTTTATATATATTTTCAGGTATGGGACAGCAGAGCTTTGTTTGCATCATGTCCTCCTCATCGCTCAGCTGGTGGGTATACACCAGGGCTGTCAAATTCATTTTGGTTCAGGGGTCCCAATACGGACCAGTTCGGGCCACAGATTTTAGGTGGGAAAAACAGCAAATTCAGCATTAAAGTGCCCTAGTTTGCACTTCTACGTTTAAATGATATATAAATGATGAACTATGTGAGTATCAGTTACTGCAGGAACGTCACTTAAATTACCCTGACTTTGGGCATTTGGGGAAATTTCATGTAATTTGAGGAAAATTTTGACAGATTTTGGAAAAATTGAGAGTCCTTTCAACAATTTGATATTGAAAATGACTGCTGTGATGTAATATCAGAAGTGTAAAACTGAGCTATGCAATTATAGTGGATTTTCATAGATGTTTTGTATTTGGAGGGGCTGAGACAATGGAATTAGTTGGGAATTTACAAAATGTTTCATGTTTTTTCTGACATTTTTACTTTTTCGAGCGGGCCAGATTTGATGCTCGAAAGGGCCAATTTTGGCCCCGAGGCCTTGAGTTTGACTAGTGCAGGGGTCGGCAACCTGCGGCTCCGGAGCCTCCTTATAGCGGCTCCCTTTGGCCTCCTTGACAAAAAAAAAAAAACGAATATAAATAAGAGTATTTCTTAATTCATTTGTATTCACATATTATTATTAGTTTATTTTATTGCGCAGTTATCTTGGAGTTTGAGTTGATACGATCCAATTTTTAAAAAGCTAGAGACCTATTTCTAATTCTTAATTTGTCAACAAAATATAGGCTACGTCACATCAACGTCAACATCCTGCGTCTTTACCTGCTGGCAGCTTTTAGAATGTGTGAACCCGTGTGAACCTGTGTGCGACGTTGTGAACCCTGAAGAGCCATGAAAAAAACCCAAAAAAGGAAAGTTTCGGAAGAAAATAGAGTTTAATTCAGCGTGGACTTATTTATTTGCATTCACCACCAACGACGCTGGCTTACCCTGTATGCTTGATATGTGGTGAGAAAATATCGAACAACAAAAAATGTAACATTGAAAGACATTTTCAAAACAAACACTTGGCATTCACTGAAAAATACTCAACCGAGGATGAGCGAAAGAGAGCAATTTCGGATCTGCTACGAAAAGCTGAAGAGCGCAAACTATCTTTCAAGAAGTGGATCAGTTCTCCACAGTCAACTAGCACTGCTAGCTTTGTGGCAGCTCTGGAGATTGTAAAGAGGGGAAAGCCGTTCACAGATGGAGAGTATATGAAGGAGTGGTTCATGAAAATATCGGAGCATCTATTCTCCGACTTTAAAAACAAACGGGAAATTATTCAGAAAATTAGAGAAATGCCTCTCTCCGCAAAAACCGTCAGAGACAGGACCGTTAAAATGGCAGAAAATATCAGCAGTAAGCAAATTGTTGACATTAATTCAGCTCATGCATTTTCAGTTGCCTGTGATGAGTCAAGTGATGTAAACGATGTTGAGCAGACAGCACCGTTATGCAGATATGTAAACTCTGATGGGCCGCAGGAAGAACTGATTGAACTCATACCGCTAAAGGGCCAAACACGAGGGCAGGACATTTGTGATGCTGTTTTGAGTTGTCTAGAAGCGAAAGGAATAAACACCACTCACCTGGTGTCAGTGTCTACTGATGGGGCACCCAGCATGAGAGGAGCACATAAGGGCTTTGTGAATTTGCTTCAAAAGTCACTGGATCGAGAGCTCATGACGTTTCACTGCATCCTTTACTAAGAAGCGCTGTGCGCACAAACTTTCCCCCCTGATTGTGTGGAAGTGATGAACCTCGTTATCAAGATAGTGAACAAAATAATTGCGAACGGGTTAAGCCACCGACAGTTTTGTTCATTGTTAGAAGAAGTCGACAATGCATATTCGGATCTCCTGCTGCACAACAAAGTCCGGTGGCTGTCCAGGGGAGAGGTGCTGAAACGCATCGCTACCTGTCTGGAGCATGTGAAAACCTTCTTGGAAAGCAAAGGCCTCAGCTATCCTGAACTGGAAGTCCTCGATTGGCTGAGTAAGTTGTACTTCATGGTGGATATGACAAGTCACTTGAACACGCTGAATAAAAATCTCCAACGAAAGGGAAGCACAGCCCTGCAGATGCTGGAAGATGTTTTGGCATTTGAGCGCAAGATGCACAAAAAGGTACGCTCTCTCACTTTCCCTCCCTAAGAGAGTTCAAAGAAGCGAACAATCAAATAAATTATGATTATGTCCACCGTGCCATCATTACAATGCAAGCTGCATTTGGAGAAAGATTCAGTGATTTCAGAAAGGAGAAGCCCACCCTCTCTTTCCCTGTCACACCGCTGGACATCGACCCATCCCTGCTGAACACAGTTGCATTCACTGGAGTAAGTAAGCCTGATCTAGAAATTGAACTGGCCGACATAGCGGATAAAGATTTATGGGTAAATAAGTTCAAATCACTGACGGCGGATATTGAAGAAGTCGCCCATCAGAAGGCTACACTCGTTAAAGAGCACAAATGGAGTGATATGGAGAAACTCCCCCACCCCGACAAACTTGTTTTTGAAACATGGAGTGCCATTCCTGACACGTATATTAACATGAAAAAGTATGCATTTGGAGTCTTGTCCATCTTTGGCTCAACATACTTATGCGAGCAATTGTTCTCAAACATGAACTTCATAAAGAACAAACACCGTTCCCGCCTCGTAGATGAGAGCCTACAGGCCTGTATGAAGATCAAAGTCACATCCTACAGCCCTGAAATAGGGAAGATCTGCAGCGAAGTTCAGACACAGAAGTCACATTAAACAGGTAAGAATAATATAATTTAATAAACTATTATTTTTCCTGGATAAAAAAAAAATCAGACTCCGAGCTGATGTAGTATGTTCAGGTGCTTCAGTTTATTGCTGGCTGAGCAAAAAAACCGAAGAGGACGAGAGAACACTGACATGGACTTGTCAAGGACGGTCCTAATTTTATGCTTATTTTTAAAGCTCAGCTAAATGTTTTATTTTAAAGTGGGCTACTTTTTGTTGTTTTGTTATAACAGCTAAAATAAAAAAAAAGATGAGAACTTTTAAAAGTTTACAAGCTCTGTTATTTTGTGCGGCTCCCTACAATTTTTTTTTGGCAGACGAGGGGGCAAAATGGCTCTTTTGATAATATAGGTTGCAGACCCCTGGACTAGTGGTATACACAATCTTAAAATGCATCTGGATCATGATTAGTAAAGTATACAGATGCGGATGGACTTCTTTGTAGTAGCCCAGTTTGGTTATCTGTCAGTAGATATACGGGTTCCTATCCCAGCTCATATGGACGATTGTCCCATTCTGTGACCTTTCCTGGAGCGCTCACCAAAAATAACTCCTAATCCCCTCAGTAGGGTCATGCCTTAGTGTGGGATTTCACTCTGCTTTCTCTGGCATCCCAGGGGAGGTGATAATTGGTGTTGTTGGAATTGTGCAGAATGCGACACCATTTGTATAAGCTGTTACCGTGTTACATCATCAGATTAAGCTGGATCCCGCATATTTACCCACAAATCCCCTCAGCATCACTTCCTCACATTTGGTGTCAGAAGCGTGTCCTGATGTCCTTGTCTCCTCCGTGCGTTCACAGTGATGTTCACACCGTCTCTCTCTTCTTCTCTTCTGCTTTAGGTGAAACTGTGCACTGCTGAGTGTTATCAGTCCCTTCACCTGGGCATGTTGCTCAAACGTATGATCTTCCTTATGACACCAAATCATCAGGTGAGAGACTGACCACTCAGACAATTGTTAATTAAAGTGGGTAGTACTAATAGGGTACTTTATACAGGGTTTCCACGGATCCTTAAAAGGCATTAAATTCATGAATCTAAAAATAAAGGCCTTAATTGTCATTGAAATGTTTTAAATCAACATTTCGAAAGTCTTACATTTTAACACATAAGTATGAATTTTTGATTGTAATAAGTCTCACATTAAAAAACAAATATATTTTTCTTAATGGTTTTCAATTTTGGTATTTATGTTGTTTTTTAGATTTCTGGCTATTTTTGTAGTCATCTTGTGTGTTTTTGAAGTGTTTATGATTATTTTGGTGTATTTTACTGTCATTTTGTGTATTTTTGCGTGTTTACTTTGGAAGCTGCCAGTTGCATGTCTGCACTCGACACTGGAAAGAATGTACCCTAACCCTAAGTTATTGATGTGGCGGTTTCCCCCCCTCAATTGTGTTTAATAACAAGTTTGCTCTTAAAGTGTATTTTCAAAATGCAATAAAAAGTCTTATTTATAATTTAATTTGAGTGAAGCTGTGGGAACCCTGTTATAGGACTGCAGTGTTTGCCTTTATATCAAATAAACATGTTATTGAAACTGATATGTAAGCTACAAAAATGTAAAAATGTTATTATTAGATTGTCACCATCCACTCACGTGTAAATCTCTTCTCTTTATCCTCAAATTTTCACTAAGATACCCCTGCCATCTCAGGTTTTTCTGGGTTTTAGTGTATTTATCTGTGTATTACTTACTGCATTGTATGTATTGTTTGGTTTTTTGTTGTTAAGCAACTTTATTCTCTATAGAAAGATTCACTCACTGACTACTATGTAAGGAGAGAGAGCTCACACTCTGTAATTATCTCATATGTTTATGTTTTTGCTATTTAATTTAATCAGTACCTCATAAATGGTGGCTTCAGCTGCCCATCATCTGTTTATCATCAGATATCATCTGTTGGATATTTAATAAATAATGCCAGTATGTAAAAAATCATCAGTCAGACACAGAATTTTAAATAAACTAATAAGATGAATCACATACATTATTACATTGAATCATCATAAGCGCTATTATTCTATTTATAACTGATATATTGAACTAAATTTGCACCAAAACCCCACCAACAGGATGTGTTAATGATTTAGTTGTATTGTTAAGGCTGCACTATGTTCATCTGAAAGGATTTATTTATTCTTATTCCTACAGTAAATTACAATTATGAAAAAAACGTTAGATTTTAGTTTGGGTTGAGTTTCATTCCCCATGTTGTCCCTGCAGCTCTAATTCACAGTTATGTTGATATGATTTTGCTGTGATTTTCATTCATGAGTCTTGAGCATTTAATAGAGAATGACAAATCCAGATTATTATCTTTAACATGGAAAATTTTGTTGTGACTGTAAATCCTTTTCTCCAGATGGAGTTGATTGCACGGTTCCCTCCCTCTGAAGTGGAGAACCTTGCGGTGTGGAATCACGTCCTTCTCAGAGCTCTCTCCAAAGACACTCGTCACCGTGTCGAAAAGGAAATAATATCCCTGACTGAAAAAGTTGTGACGGACTGGCAGAATGGAGGCTTCAAGCTTGGAAAAGTCGACAAAGTGGTGAGAAAATCCTCTTTACTTTGCTTTTGTTATGGCCATTTTTATATTCATCATCATATCATCAAATGTATGTTCATGTACAATTTGTCATGTTTTAATACGTGACGACTCCATTACTCTTTACACCTTTGAACAGATTAAACAGTACAGATCGTATTGTCTCTGCCAAGGCCAGAGTCTCTGCTCACATGCAGATATACACGAACGCACACACTATCAAAGACAGATAAGAGTGGCGCCCGATCTTCCTCATAATTATACACGTCTACATCATCCTCCAACATTTCCACTGTGGGAGCATCTGACTCCCTCCCTTTCTGTCTCTCAGGGTTGGGACCTTTTCTTATCTGTATAAAACCTTAAGCTGAAACTGTTAGAAAGAGCGGCTCGATCATCGGACGTCCGTCAGGACGGACACTAATTTTTGTTTCACTTTGTTCCATCTTTGTCTTTTTTTACTGAGTTTTAATAAATCTTTTTTTATAAAATCATCAATGCTCCGACTGGACTCCATCATTCAACCAGAGCAATAAATCATGTCTCCAAATGAGGTCAACCGCAAATTTAGCCGTAACACTTTAAAAAAACACATTTACTTACAATGAACAGGTAGTGTCAGGGTGAAAACTCCACTTTGTGTTTTTGTTGGAAAATAAGTGATTCTGCAATAAGTATTTAATGAGAAATCATTACATTTTCGTGCTATTTCTCATGGGACTGAGATATTAAAAAAAAAAAAAAAAGATGCATTACAAACCCAGCATTCAAAATTAACACTTTGTCAAAGCATGTTGATGGTTGAAGTTACTCAACAAAATATCAGACACGAAATAATCACCTACTTGATGTTTCATTACCAGTGTTTTGAACATGTGTGTGCACACAGAGCTGCTTCTAATTTCCTCCTCCACTCACCCATAAACAACCATTGGACTTTTGAACAACACAGAAAAAGCTATGACACATTCTCACCAAATGTGTCAAAAGCGTCCAACAAGGGGCATTTGGCACGATTTTGACGCCCAAAAAGCGTGCGGTCTGAAGGGAGCATTTCATTATTAATTTGATAATTTCTTTCACTTTGATGATGTAATGTCATAAGGAGTGTAAATAGCGAGTTGTGAATGTAAAACTCTGTTTTTGCGTGTCTACCCAGAATGCTGTGCTGGTAAGCCTCCTGGCCGTGCTTCATGGTCAGCAGTCACCTGAGGAGCAGGGTGTGTTATCTGCTGTGAGCTCCATCACTCAGCTCTGGCTACGAATGAATCCAGATCAGGTGAGGACTCGTGTTATTGAGTACAGACGGATCAGAGGAATAATGGGGAGATTAACGTGTGTGTAACCTACACCGATCCAGCTGCTGAGTCATGCTGTGCTCCAGGCCACGCTGCAGTCTCTTCTGTCTTTATCAGCCATTTTGGTCAAAAACATTGAACCTCAAGTCATTTGTCAGGTATGATGGTTTTCATACTCATAGAATGGTTGACGAATGGATAATACTTACGTTAACTGCTTTGTGTTGTTGCAGGCTTTGTTGTGTTTGGATGCAGTGGTTTGTCAGAGATGTGACGATAAGCTGCTGCTGGCAGCCCTGGAGTTCCTCTCTTCCCTGGGAAAGATTTTTATTCCTCCAGATAACCAGGTAATACAAGCAAGGAGTCAAATAATAAAAATTGTAGTTGTTTTTGTTTTAAATATTTTTTTTTTCTTTTCATAATTTCATGCATCAGTAGTTTATCATTTAGTTATATTCTCTTAAAACATCTAAAGTCTATTTGGATTAAAACATAATTTCAACTTGTGGCATTTTGTTAACACTTTATTTGAAGTTTAATACATAAGGCTGACATTACACTGTCATTATTATTATTATGACATGTCATTAGCATGAATAAAGTGCCATGAAGGCTGTCATTAAGTGTCGTTCATTACCCTAATCTACCCGAGATGCGCTTTCTCACTTTACTCTAAACCACCATGATTCCAAGTAATGTTTGTATTTGCATGTGTATGTATTTGTATATGTTTTAAGTTTGTATTTCTTTTTTGATCTTCATTTGATATTATTTTAATTTGTCTTTTGATATTTAATTTTTTGTACTTTGATATATGATAAATTATATATTAACAAAGTTGAATTGTGCATTTTGTCTCATGATTTCAAGTGTTTTTTAGCCTTTTTTAAAAACTTGTTTGTGTTTATCACAAGGGGTGGAACTCTTATACAAGCCATTTGGGCTTCATTCCCTCTTTGCACCTTTAATGTTTTTTTTTTTTTTTTAATGTGTGCTTAATAAATACATGATAAATGAAAATGAAATGAAGCCTTTGTTACCCTCATGCTACCTAACCCCACTAGATCCCTTTACCTAACCCAAAAAATGCCTCCAAAAGTGATGTAATTTAGCGAATTACACTTAATCACAGCCTTCATGACACCTTATTCATGCTAATGACAGCATAATGTCAGCCTCATGTATAAAACTTCAAGTAAAGGGTTCCTGGCATTTTTCTTGTTTGGAATCTGAACTTTCTTTCCCACAGAGTCACATTCTTCCGAGGTTGAGTAGCCTGTTTGGAAACCTTTTGGCTGGCAGAACGTGGCTGCTACATCAGCATGCTCTGGAGGCCTTCTCATACTTTGCAGAGGTTTGTCCTCATGCTGATCATATATATATATATACAGTATGTATATTTATTTTTTGCATAGTTGTATGCAAGCCCAATATCTTCTTTGGCTGTTTAGAACACAAACCACGAGGAAGTGATTTCCCAGAGTTTGTTTGTAGAAGACACAAAAAGCAAAGTGGTCAATTACCTAAGCAAGGTGAGACAAATATACTTTGCATAGATTTACAACCCAACAGAGAGTGAAACGTATCACACTTATACAAGTGTTTAACATGTTATGCTTCAGACTGTGAATGCACCAGAAGAGGTGGAGTTACGGCTACGAAGGCTCAGACAGGAATCACAAGTTCTAGAAGAACAAAATGAGAAGCTGGAGTCAAACGATGAGGATTTTCCAGACCAACCTACAGCTGAAGTTTCTGCGGACTCAGAGGTTAGCTGTTTCACTAGATCACGTGTCAAACTCAAGGTCCGTGGCCAAATCCGGCTCTTTAGACCATTCACTTTCGCACGCAGGAGAAAGTAAAAAAAGACAGAAAAAACATGAATCGTGTAAATTACCAAATAATTCAGTTGTAAATTCACAAATTTAGTGAAATGAGGATGGCAATTTT
The DNA here is from genome assembly GCF_900634775.1 of Gouania willdenowi. Lineage (NCBI taxonomy): Eukaryota > Metazoa > Chordata > Actinopteri > Blenniiformes > Gobiesocidae > Gouania > Gouania willdenowi. The sequence continues at coordinate 21,394,215 of NC_041047.1, read as the reverse complement.
CTCATGCTTTTATCACGACTTCAGTCATTTCAAATCTCAAATTGTTCAAAGGACTCAAATTATTTCAGATGATTTCCCCAAATTAAATAAAAAATGGTCACAAAAATTTCAATTTCAAAGAGAAAATCCTATGGAGACTGATGTGTCACTTATTGCCTGGATATTGGGTCTTACATACAAATTTGGACACATTAATGTTGAAATTGCTTGTTTTCTCACCTAAAATCTCCGGCCCATTTAAGATCAAACTACTTTGTATTTGGTCCCTGAACTAAATGATCTACTCAGTGTTTCTAAACCGTATGTGTGGCAGCCTGTCGCCCTCTCTGGGTTTACAGCATTTACTACAGAAATAATTTCTTCTGTAAGTGTTAAGATAGTAAATATATTCGTTTTTAAATATTATTGTATGATGGTAACTATGTAACATTCTGGTCCCCCCACGCAGCCGTGCCTGAAGCGGCCTCGGCAGGAGACCAGCACTGAGGAGGAGTACAGCCGCTACATGGAAACAGCTGAAAGCGCTTTAAAAGCTCTCTGTGCTCTCACTGAGTGTCAAACTAACACTTTAACTCCAGCCTGGCTGGAATCCAGACTCCTGGAGCTGCAGAGCCTGATAACAAACATCAGCAGAAACAGACAAAGACACGTATCCTAGCAGTTTCCTAACTAAAAGCTTTCTCTTCAGCTTCGGTTGGAGTTTGGGAAAGTTTCCAAATCTATTGTTAATGTTCAGTATCTGTTGCTCCCTGTAAATTGTTATTCTTGATTAACTATACTGTTTATTAAACAACTTTTTTTTAAAAACACACTGAATTTCCACACCTGTTTTAAAACTATATGTACATTATACATAAAAGGAACATAAAATTAGACATTTATCACAGAAATGGTTCCTTTATTTTACCGCCAACCAAAAAGCTACTGATAAATTATATATATGCAGTTCACATTCATTCAATCAAGTGCAAGTCTCCAGTTAATTCTAAAGAATTAAGACAGTTTCTTAGCAAAATGTCCATCTGTATGCCAAGCTTTGAAGTTGGCACAATTAAAGATAGCAACTGAAAATAGAGTGAGCATCCTTTTTATGTAATCTTGTAGAAATTAAAAATAATTTATTCACTAGCATTGAATTCTTCCATCAAAGTCTTTGAGGTGCAGCCAATCCGTACTGCTTTAGATGAACACGTTAACAGTCCTCACTCATTGGTCTCACTGTGTTAAAGCACCACATTAGTTGGGATGCTACCACAGCATACAGTTTATTATAAAGTGGCTCTCATAGAGGTGCAGGGATCGGGACTGAAGGTGACTGAGTTGCTGTGTCATCACCAGGAGTTTCCCTCCTCCCAGTTTAGGTCGTCTTCATCACCCCAGCCGTCTGCTTCAGTCTGGGAGGAAAAAAAAGTGGTGAGTTATCTGCTTTGTTTTCTAATAGAAGTCAACTTTAAATTCTGATGGCAGAATGTATTTTCTTCCTAAATGGAACTTGTGCATCTGAGTTGAATGTTTTAAACATTAAAAAATAATAGCACTTTAAACCCTTGCAGCTAAAAAATAATACAATTATTTTATTACCAATTTATTTATTTTGGCTCCCTCAATAAATAAAAATGCAACCTGAGTTTCTTTTTTTAATTTAACCCTCCGATTACTAACATATTTACCCTTAGTGTCAATCTGACCACATGGATATTTCTGCTTCCAGAAAATGATTTTCACAAAATTATTGACGAAGTTTTTGTGTCACTTTGTTTATTTGTTGAATACATAAATAACCCATTGATAATGAACAATGACCTGTTTTCTAGCGCCACCATCAGGCCAAACCTTTAAATTATAATTAATTTATCTTGAATAGTGTTCATCTAAATCTTCTCATATTTACTGACAACATTAATGACCACAACAGTATGAACCCTATTGGTTGTGGTGATTCTATGACCTTTCCTACAGTGCCATCATCAGGTCAAACTTTCAGTTTTAGAGTTAGTGTATCTTGAAAATCTTTCATCCTAATCTTTTCTAATTTGGGGTTCACATTCATGACTCACAGAATGAACCATATTGATTGATGTTGGTTTTTTGGAAGGGATTGTGTCTGCTGGAGGGTTAAATTGACCCCAGAGCAACACCAATGCATACAATATGTGTTCAGCACATTGAACAATGATCATCAAGATAATTTTATGCTGAATCAATTGTACCTATCAAATTAGGAAAAGTCATAAAATATAAAGCAAAAAAAATCAAGTCAACTATTGTTTTTTAAATGATAACTGTTGAATGGGGTTAAATTGACCCCAAGGATAACAGGAGGGTTTATGGGTGTATTTATTAAAATATTTTAGTTTGCGACGGGAAAAAAGTTTCTTAAATCATGAATAATTCCCAAAGAAAGCCTAAAACCTGAGCTGGAACCGCTTTGTGTTGCTGATCTTTCTAAATCTGCGTTCCATTTGAGAAGCAAACACTTTTTATTGTCATGTATTTATTAATTAAAGCCTCTTTAAAAACCTGCTGAGTCTTATATCATTTCAGAAGAAGAAGAGAACTTAAGTTATCAACATGCACACTCACCTCACTCAGGTTAGATGCTGCAAACTTGGCTGTGAGCGATAGATTTTCTATTGAGTCATTGACCAGCAGAGAGGAGGCTGTAGATAATCCAGTATCAAACACACTGACCTCTTCTGGGAACAAAAGTGTTGGAGAGGATAACTTGATGTCTGGCACCATGTCAGCAAACAGGTCCAGCTCTGGGTCCTGGCTCATCCTACTCTTCACTTTAATTGTAAACTCCTCCCCCAAACCTCCAGTTCCAGACTTCTGTAGTGCTCCAGGTGCTGATTTAGGGTTTGATAGACCTGGTGCTGTATCAGAGTCCTCCTTCTCTTGTTGAGCCCAGTTGTTGTTCAATGTGGCTGCAGCATTGCTCTTTGTTGGATGATGCAGCGTTGAGGTTAATTGAAGTGGTTTAGAGGAACTCAGTTCTTCAGGAGAGTGTTTTACTGGTGCAACAGTAGCGCCCCCTCTGGGTGCTGTAAGTATGACTGAATCAGATAAAGGAGCAGTAGGGGAGATATCTGAGGTAGCTTCGATGTCATCCTCAAAGTCATCCCATGGCTCTTCTTCTGCACCCTGATGTGCCTGTGGTGGTCCACTGCTGAGAGTATCGACACTGTTGGAGGTCTGGATGTGGATTTGGACCGACTTTCTTCTGTTCTCAGACTCCTCTGGATCGCTCCAGTCAGGCCAGTCCTCCACGTTGCCTTCCCGTCCATCAGCCTGCTGTGGACTGTAAGACGCAGGCTGCCTTTCATGGTCCAGATGGAATCCATTCAAAGGCAGCGACCTCGGCCTGCTAACATCTGGACAGGCAGAGCCGACTGTTAAAATCCTTATGGTCATCAATCTACATGAAATAACAGAGCTTTGTACCTGACTTCAGTGCGACCATTGGAGTCTCCTTTGTCCTTGCAAAGCTGCCAAGGTGATTTATAACAGGAGTCTGAGTTGGTGACGATCTGGGAAACAAACCCAAAACTTTGGAAGGCTGGGCCATCAGTGGGTGAGAGCCTCCAACTATGTGAACAGGTGAGGCTGAAGAGAGGAGGAACAGAGAGTATAGTCAAATAGTACCTTTGAAAACAATCTAAACTACACAAAGAATACTGTATGTTTAATATACATTTCCAGAATTCAAAAACCTGCCTTTCAATTGTAGAGCATTCAAATTGGCCCACAGAAGATAAAGGAAAAATCAGGGCGATCCCCTTAACTCGGTCTTCTCCCGCTAAAGAAGCACTGTGAGCTCCAGACTCCTCTCTCTGGCAACACAGACTGAAAAACTAATTTGTCCCTCGTGCCATCAGGCTTTTAAACAGCCACTTCAGGGAGGAGAGCGGGAAATGTCTTGCAGTGCCTTAACTTATTTTGGACTGTTATTTATTACTTTTTTTTAATGTGTTTTTAACTTCTTAATTGTGTAGATCCTGCTCTGTTTGTGTAAATGTGAGCAACAGACTGCTGCACAATCGGGATCAATAAAGTCTATCTATTAATCACCGTAAATTGCTAAATAATTCAGGTGAAGATATTTCAGCCTCAAATTTATAAATATATGCACACTCCAGAATTTTTGCAGGTTTGTATTTTCCTGTGTGTATATCGTATGATTGCAGTCACAAATTGTCAAAAGAACTCCTAATTTTATTAAAATCCTGCAATTTCCCACAAACTATCCCATAAAAGGCCCTAAAATCCAGAAGAAAGTCACGAAATCAAGAAATATCCTTTATTGCTGGGATATTGTCGGCGCCTTAAATACACTGTTTATATCACTTATACACGGGAACACAATAATGAGAAAAATGTTCTTTTTCCCCCAAATCTGTGGCCCACTTAAAATTAAACTGCTCTGTATTTGGCCCGAGCGAAAATTAGTTTGACAGCCCTGAATTATATCATAGACAAAGTGAGGGTTTGTGCTTTCTTTGAGCAGCCATAATTTCAATCAAACTGATGCTACCACTGCATTGAAATAATCAGCTTACTTTATTCTTTATTTAAAGGTATTGTAGAGGATGTTATTTTGCTTCAAATTGCAGGTGTATCATCCAGACTATTGGTCCTCCTAATTGTCAATCATTCTGATGATATGTTTAAGTAAGGCACTAGCTAGTTTTCGCTAGCTGTACATGCAGACTTTTCACTTAACGGTGACAAGTCTGACATAGTGGCAAAAGTGCAAATCTTATTTTGATAAGTAAGCTTGTATGAGCGATGCAGACACCAATTTGTAAACAGAGTTGTGTACGAGGAAAACTGGGCTTGTGCACGCTCTCTTGCACACGTTTAATAGGCGTTTCCTCTTGGGAGCAGGTAGAGTGTTGCGCATGTGCATTTTTTCAAAAAGTGGAGAGGGAGTTTCTTTTCTAAACTTTGGAAAAATCCTTCTCTATACCTTTAGCTATGAATACTGGTCTATTATTAAACCAAGTCCTCGCAGCAGTGACATACAGTAAATATGAATGCTGCAATTTTAAGTTCTGTTGTAGCTAAAAATTTAAATACTTCAGTGCCTTCAGTATGAGCATAACATCCTTGCTTACTTTCAGGTGTAACATCTGCAGACTTGTTGAAGTTAGGCGTGGTACGTTTAAAGACTCTACTCCGTTCCCCACCAACAACCACTTGAGCTCCCAGCAGAGGCACCAAAACAGCCAGACTCTGCAGCGTCATGGCAACCAGAGAGTCATTGTTGTCCCTCATCCCAAGCAAAACCTGTAGAGAGTTTTAAAACCAAGAAAAAGGTTAAATAAGTGTGAGAAATGCATGAAGACAATCAATATTATTATAGTTTCTTATTACTGGTGCGTCTGTAACATTTGTCATTTTCAAAATAAGAACATTGTCCATCTTGGTCATTGATCTACAAAGAGAGAGGCTATGGAAATACATTTATTTTTGATGTGTTTAAAAGTAGAGAAACTGCATCCCACCTGAGGTAGAATCTGGTTTTTGAGTTCATCATGAGAGAAAAACTCAGCGTAGACATGAATGTGAGCCAGCAGCACCATCCGGATGTGTTCTTCATGGACCTTGTAGAGTTTGAGAAGCTGAGGAATCACATGTTTACGGTAAAGTGAGAGCGACAGGAGGCAATCCTCACTGCCACCGCCACCACTGGCATCTGTCCACATAGAAGGAGAGAAGAACAACATTAGAAACTACAACTCCTCCCTTTCCAGACTTTTTTTGGGTTGAACACATTGCGCGTACACATATCTTACCCTTCTTTGGCCTTAAAAGATGAGGCAAAAAACTTTTGATAGCCATGGGTTCTGCAAAGACCAGTGAGTTGAGGAGTTTGGGGATGAGGCGTACAGCTATCAGTTCTTCAGGGAGGTTCTGAACCCGGTCTAAAAGAAACCTGAAAGCAGTGTCAGCACAATAAAAATAAATACATTTTTATAATTATTTTTAGACTGTGGCCAACTTGTACAAAACCATAAAGCATGAATAATTCATAAGAATCAGAATAGTCCATGTGTTAGAAAAAACAGGACACGTTGTTTCCTACTTAAAGAATTCATTCTTTTCTTCTTCTGTCTTTAGAGTCAGGCTCTTGAGAAAATTCACCACTTCCAGAAAATCATTCCTGTGGACAACAAAGAATAAATCAATGTTTGAGAGGAAATCATTCGTACATCAGAAGATTAAAAGATAAGAACCGAGACAAACCTGAAAAAGTCATGAGTCATCAAGCTGCTGAGTGGAGGTCGTGACTGGGGGTCAGAGTTCAGCAGGCCTGACTGCAGGCTGTTTGTTAGACTGTCAGCAAGCTCCACTGATACTAGAAAAAGGAGCACAATAAGTATTCAAACACACACACACACGCAAGTTTAGTGATGTGTTAGATCATGGCCAAGTATATCTGTGACTACCGTAGCCATTCAGCAGTGGAATGAGGGCTTTCACCATTATCCCAAACGAGTAACAATCCCGAGAGTGAGCATGTTTCTCTGGAAGAGTTTTAAAGCCTTCCACCTGTTGACAAAACTCCCTTAGAACAAAGTGCATTTTTACAGCAGAAATCTGTGCTGTTTACCTTTTCTTCTGGAGGAACACAGTTGGCTTCTCGGGCATTTTCAATGCTTTTGAGAAACTGAAGCAAGAAATTGAGAAAAAAAAAAAACAAAAACACCTATTGGTACTTTTGTTTCAGGAGAAAGAAAAAATGACAAATGGTTTCTTGACTCGGATTTATGACACCTTTATTTCTTACCTCAGGAGTGGCTTCGGAAAACTTGCAGACAGTGTCCATACCTCCAAGTTTCCAGTGGCCATCATCACTGACAAACACAGATGAAACACAGACGTTGTTGTGGCTTGATTTACCCTGGTCAAAGACAAAGACAGGACAAGTCTCAAGCAGGACACATGCATGTGTGGAATGCAAACAACAAGATGCAACGGGTCAGCCAACACTTTTCTTTGAGCTTCAGGAAGTTTCTGAAAGCTTGAAAACAAACTCTGTCATCCCCATACTCACCCGCTCATGCAGAAAGACAAGTGCCTGCAGGAGATCGTAGATGCCTGCACAGATTTCCTCTGGGGGTAAATTATCCAGCAGCAGCTCCAAAGGCTGCACATGCTCCGTTACCAGGTGGATACCACCTTTCTGAACTGAGCAGGACAGGAAGCGGAGCAAGCATGGGTGCCTCAGTGTCTTCAGGTGCTGAAGGAAATGAGACAAGCGATATGACAATGGATCTATTTCATACTTAATCATAAAAAATGTGAATGTTCCCTTTCTTATATAAAGTTATTCAAGCAAAACGTACGATAACCACACAGGATTCCTGGAACAGCTGAAAAAAAAGATGAAGATAACCTTTCTATTGAGGCTAAAATATTTCACAATCTGGACATTCCTTGACATCTGAAAGTGTTTGTGGCATCTGGCCCTAAAATTACAACAGGAGATTATGGCATTTAAACCATGCAAGTGAAGAGGTCGAGTATCTCATTTTAGTTCAAGGGCTAAATATGAACCAATTCATTCACAAATGGGCCACAGATTTTAGGCAGGCAAACAATTTCAACATTAATGTGCCCAAGTATTTCTAGTTATACCTCAAAGTACAGACAACATCAACAATATCTAAGCAATAAGTGACAGATACTTAAATGTCCTTTGACTGATTTATTTATTTTACCAATTTGCATTTAATTTGGGGAGATTTTATGAAATAATTTGAGACAAAAAAAAAAATCAGGATTTTGGAAAAAAATTCAGTTCTTTCAACAACAATTTACAACTGAATTATTTGGTAATTTACACAAATGATTCATGGTTTTTCTGTAATTTTCACTTTCTCCTGTGGGCCAAATCAGATGCTCTGAAGGGCCAGATTTGAGCCCTGGGCCTTGATGTGAGGACCAAACTGGTTTCACAGTAGAAAAAGAAGGGAAACCAACATGGATCATCACACTGAGCCACCTTTTGTACTTTAAATTTATGACATAGATGTAAGTAGACACAACTTGGCAGGTTTGCAAGTATTGTAATAGTAATGTCCGCTGATACTAATAAATAAGGGTGTTGAAAATATAGATTCAGCGATATATCACGATATTATTAATCAAATCTAAAAAGAAAGTAATAACTTTCTGCATTTATTTGTTATTCTAGGCATATACCTTTGTATATTATTATCTATCCTACTTTATTTTCTACTACTGTAATGTGTGTGTATCTGATACTTATTTTTTTTTAACTAAGTCAAAGTTGGTTTAAAAGCCACAGGCAGATTGTATGTTATTGTTTTATTTTTAGTTGTTGGCACATGGCATGTTAAAGTCAATGTTTTGAGTGTAAAATATGCCAATAAAATACATTTCATACATAATGTTCTCATGAAGGTGTACACATTCAATGATTAGTTGTTTCGTAAGTCATATATTAAAAACAAATTCGTAATAATCGCCTATAACCTATGTATCGGATACGAATCGTATCGCCAGATACCAGGCAATACACACCCCCTACTAATTAATAAACTACATGGAATAACACTGTCTCTGTAGCCAGATGTGATGTTACACGAACGAACCTTGGCAGCTTTGTTGACTTTATCTTCATTTCCTCCCTTATGGACAAAGACAGAAGCAGGCTTTCCATCCTGGAGCAGCGCTGAGTGCACAGTGAGCCCTGAAGGCAGAGTCAGCAGTGGCTGCTCCACAATGCAGCTCCGTACAGCGCTGCTCTCCGCACCCATAACAACACCCAGTCCTGGACCAGCAGGTCAACACACACACGCACAGAGAGAGACCATGTGTTAAGCTGCTGTGACTCTGTTCACTGACACTAATGGCCGTCTGTCTGTCTGTCACTGACGTACCTGGATCTGGTTCTTCAAGTCGGAGGCACAGCTGTTTGACAAGCTAGCTAATGCAGTTAGCCAACTGTGTTAGCCAGCTTGTCATTGGCGCACATGAGGGAGGATTCTCTTCTTGTGAGCAGTATTTACGACATACCACATATTGGAACTATTATTTATCCAAAAACAGCAATTTAATGGAAAACGCAAGATGATTAGCTTGTCAAATTAAAGCTGCTGCTCTTTAAGCGACAACTGTGCTGGAGGTAAACATGGACGCTTCCGGATACGAATCAACCCAACGAAGGGCTGAGGGGGGTGGGGATTTTTATTTTATTTTATTGTAGTCAAATGGACAATATCACAGACAAACACGAGCTTTTGCTTGGTTGGGTCTAAACAACAATTAACGTGTGTTACTAATATTATGGCTATTACTGATCCGTTTAATCATTCTAAGTTGAACATGTGTTTTGAACACCCCTAAAAGTTTGCGTTAATGGTTGCAGCCAAAGTGGTACGAGTCAACCAGTCAGAGACATGAGGAGAGGTCAGTTCTGTAGGAGGTTCCTTTTTTACATTTACAGTGGGGCAAAAAAGTATTTAGTCAGCCACCAATTGTGCAAGTTCTCCCACTTAAAATGATGACAGAGGTCTGTAATTTTCATCGTAGGTACACTTCAACTGTGAGAGACAGAATGTTAAAAAAAATCCAGGAATTCACATTGTAGGAATTTTAAAGAATTTATTTGTAAATTATGGTGGAAAATAAGTATTTGGTCACTTCAAACAAGAAAGATCTCTGGCTCTCACAGACCTGTAACTTCTTCTTTAAGAAGCTCTTCTGTCCTCCACTTCCTACAATGTGAATTCCTGGATTTTTTGTACCTATGATGAAAATTACAGACCTCTGTCATCATTTTAAGTGGGAGAACTTGCACAATTGGTGGTTGACTAAATACTTTTTTGCCCCACTGTATATCAACCTATAGCTAAAAAACTAAGTAAATATGTACTTGATAGATAATTCATTTGTTGTGACAATGCTCTTTCTCAATACATTTTATACTGTTGGAATTTAAGCCTGTTTATTTCCCTTTTAATTGCCTCATTTTTAAGGAACATGTGGAATGAATGTGGGTTGTACCCATGAACAATGTGTAACTTATTCTCAGCTTATACGGTTATTGACTATTGTTTGCAATATAGTAAGATAGAAATAAAGAAAAACGGGTATTATTGCATCTTTTTATTTGGATCTCTATTAGCTTTGGTGAGAGCCATTGCTACTCTTCCTGGAGTCCACACCCAATATATTTGTCTTATGAGTGCAGTATACTATTACATATAACACATCACACAACAGAAGGCAAACAAAAAAACAACTAAAACAATTTACAAAACAAAACAAAAACATTCATACATAATTTGCTCCAATTATAATTCCTTCAACATGTGGCTTTTAACATCTGATGATTGGTTATTTAGCAGTATACATTTACAATATATCAATATACCTTTACAATTATTTATTATTTATTTACAATATACATATACATTCATAGATCATATAAATCTAATCAAACTTACCCTAATTGATTGTATTCAGTAGCTTTGATTTTACATCATTAGACATCCACAGTTGTTTTGTTAATACAATAGTTTTTTTTAAATCTAAATTTGTTATTTCCTTGAATAATTTGTCTTGGAAGAGCGTTCCATGTAACCATGGCACTGTACATTGTAGTACTTTTAACTTTATTTGTCTTTGATTTCGGTAGAGTAAATCTACCTTCCGTAGCGTGCTTCGTTTTATACGCATGTTTTATATGCTTATTCTGTATTAAAACACTTGTTTTAGTAGTCGCTACTTTTGCTACTTCTCAGAACAGCATTGCTGAGTGCGTCCTAACCCAGACCTTCATTTAAACAAGCCACACTACAGAACTCACTCACACGTACTATCCCTTAGAGGAGAAACAGCCAAAAGTGCAAAAGTTTGTTAATAAATGTGCCTGTGTGGCATTTTTGAAACGATATATCGCACGACTATGTTCCCATAAATTTGGAAGTCATCGGAAATGGGAGGTGGGCCCCCGGGCACCATTTAAAAAAAAAAAAAAGGGCTCCAAGCATTGATGCGTACACACTCATAGAATATACCTACCAAATTTCAGCCCGATCCGTTCACGAATAACAGAGGAGTAGTCACGGGGGCCCCCTGGAGCCCCAGTGACACATACGGGGTAATGGGCCCCATGTATATATTGGTATGTGCCAATGATTCGGTACCACCAACTGTCATAATATTTGACTTGCAAATAAATTATTCTTTTGAATACATTATTTTGGGCCCCCTTGGGGCCATTCTGGGACCCAAATATGAAATCGGGCTCCGAGCATTGATGCGTACACATCCATTGATTATACATACCAAATTTCATCCCGATCCATTCACGAATAACAGAGGAGTAGAGATTTGTACACAAGAAGAAGAAGAAGAAGAACAACAACAACAAAGTGAGTGGCGCTTTGACTCCTGCAATGTGCTCACATACCCCTGGTTGGGAAACTATGCTATAAGTCATGAATTTGCTATTTATTGTTTTGTAAGTGTCGCTTACAGAACAAAAAGTGTGTTTTTTAGATTCACCAACTGGATTTTGTTCTGTCCATGTTCTATTATGAGTCATAAATGACAATTAAAGAGGAAAACTAAATATCATCCTATGGTACACAGTAGGAAGAAAGGTTTTTGTGTTTCCATACAAGGGGTGAAATTGTGGAACAGCTTCAATGAGCAGCTCAGGGAATGTCCAAATATAAAACAATTTAGGAAAAGATTTAAAGAAATGATTTTTGAACGCTATAAAAATGAAGGAAAATGAAATGGTTTACCTGGAATTTTTGTTGTTAACATATTGTTTAAATGTATGAAGATATATGTGCTTGTGTTATGTCAGAAAGTAGATAAAACCAGGAATTAATAAGTGGTAAACTTCATCCCACTCCTTTTCGAGCAGCGGTGAATTTTTCTGTTTTCTGTGGATTATTGTATTATGTTATACATACTGTACACTTTTTCATTGTGTGCTTGGAATTAAACTAAAACTAAAGTATACTTGAATATATACTTCACCAGCGTTACAGTGACAAAGGAAACTCAACTTTACAAAGAGGAAGTGATGATTTCTCAACAGACGTGCAATCAGGTTGGTTACATAGCAACTCAACAGCTGTTTAAAGCAACCGCTAGAAACTCCAACATGGACGAACTTGGTAAGAGGATTTGTTTTATATGATCATCATCAAACTGAACACTACCTTGATTAAGCTCATCTTGATCAATACATTGTGCTGTTTAGTGGCTTAGTAACTGTGACAGTAAACCTACAGATCATGTAAACTGGTTTTCATCATGTCTTTTGTAGCTATTGCCATTTACTCATGATTTGAGATCATGTGTTAGACCAGAGATGGACAACTCTTATCGCAGCAGGGGAACACAAAAATAGATTGTCTGACCCGAGTGCCACGATATCAGCATTCATGCCAGTGTTTACACTAATGACCAACAATCTGAGCATTATAATAGTACAGGAATAACTAAAAGTTTATGGGGTTTTTTTTTTTTGGTGCATTTTGTGAGTCATTTTGTATGATTTTCCTGTTATTTTTGTGTACATTTGTAGTTGTCTTTTGTGAGTCATTTTGTGTATTTTTGTTATTGTTTTGTGTATTTTTGTTATTGTTTTGTGTATTTTGCCGTCATTTTTGTATATTCGTGTAGTCTTCATGTGTTTTTTTTTTTTTTTCTTTTTTCTTTGAGATGTTTCATGTATTTTTGTTGTGCCTTTGTGCAATTTTTTTAAATTGGTATGCTTCTTGGAGAAATGTTGTGTATTTTCATGGTTATTTTGTGTATTTTTGTTGTTCTTTTTGTATTTTTCTGTCATTTTGTGTGTTTTTGGAGTGATTTTGCTCATTTACTTTGGGGGCTGCACAAAATTGGATTGATGGCTGCCAGTATCTATTGTCTTTAAGATAAAAGTGCATAATTTGAAACATATATGGTATTCATTATTTAAACAAGGTTGAATTTGAACTTTTAAGACGTCTTAAAACGTTTGTAATCTAAGGACGTGTTTTTTAGGTTCACACTTCCTGTCACTTACACTTACAGGGACTTTCTGCTTGTTGCAACCTTTGACTGAGTTTCACTTCTAAAATATGTCACATTGAAACTTCCTGAAGAAGTGAACTTGTAAGAAACGACTTAGATCTTTGATTTGCTGTGCAAAATGTACACTTCTTCTCTTCTATCAGTTTTCTCATGCATGAAATACTACATATACTGTATAATAATGACTGTGCTTGATTTTGAAAAGTGTACATTTAAAGATTTGTGCTGTGCAGATTTGCTATTAGAGGAGTTGGCCCTGGATGCCAGCAGTGATGCTGCCAAGGCTGAGGTGAGTAACCAAAAAAGCAAAACTCATCTGTATATTCATTCTTAGTTAAAATGATTATGAATCATAATAAAAAAGGTTTTTAGTTGAAAACCTATTGTATACTTTTTGTTTGTATTAAAATCGCACAAAATTCTTATTTTGGTTGTCCTATCAGGTGCCAGCTGCAGTTAATGATAATCTCACCAAAAATGGAGGAGCATCAGCATCGACGTCGGCATCAGTAGGCTCAAGTGTCTACAGGTGAGACAAAAGCTCCAAAATGAGGATCTGCATAATTGTCAAGTATAAATAGAAACGTTACTTATTCAATTAAATGTGAGTTTATTCAAAAATTTTCTCTCCTAAAAAATGAAAATAAAAATATATTGCTGTTGACGGCCCTCAATAAATTCATCCAACATTTACAGTCATGTTAACATAAGGTCATGCATGCACCACAAGGTTGTGTCATATCCTGCTGAACTCTGCATGATCCCTGGATATTAGCATTAGAACAGTGGTTCCCAAACTTTTCTCAGTCACGGACCCCTTCAGACATTTTACCTGGTACCATGTACCCCCTATCCTGCACACTTAAAAACATAATAATGTAATGTCATATACAGCCCTACAGTGAATTTTACCTATCCTGTTGTGGAATAATAATAATAATAATAATAATAATAATAATAATAATAATAATAATAACTTGAATATTTGCATTTACTGGAGAAAATGCATGTGAGGATGCAGGTGCTGGCCTGCGTTGTACTCATTGGCATTAGCATTAGCCTAGCAATCGCAATAACCAAGCAATTGCATTAACCTTGCATCAACATTAGCATAGCAATAGCTATAGCCTAGCATTAGCATTAGCTTAGGATTAATATTGACCTAGTTTTAGCTTTAACATAGCATTATCATAAGCTTAGCAATAGCATTAACCTAGCATTAGCATTAACTTTGCATCAACATTAGCATAGCAATAGCTAGAGCCTAGCATTAGCATTAGCTTAGGATTAATATTGACCTAGTTTTAGCTTTAACATAGCATTATAATAAGCTTAGCAATAGCATTAACCTAGCATTAGCATTAACCTGGTATTAGCAAAAGCCTAGCAATAGCATTAACCTAGCATTAAACATTAACATAGGACTAGAATTATCTTAGCATTAGCCTAGCATTAACATTGACCTGGCATTAGCATTAGCCTAGCAATAGCACTAACCTAGCATTAACATTAACCTAGCATTAACCATTAACATAGCACTAGAATTATTTTAGCATTAGCCTAGCATTAGCATTAACCTAGCATTAGCATTAGCCTAGCATTAACATTAGCCTGGCAATAGCATTAACCTAGCATTACACATTAACCTAGAAATGTAATTATGTTAGCATTAGCATTAACATTGACCTAGCATTAGCTTTAACCTAGCATTAGCCTAGCGGTAGCATTAGCCTAGCGGTAGCATTAGCCTAGCATTAGCAATAACCTAGCATTAGCCTAGCATTAGCATTAACCTAGCAATAGAATTAACCTAGCATTAAATATTAACATAGCAATAGAATTATTGTGACTGTGACTGTGCTATAAAAGTATTTTTGAATATTCTTTTTTTATATGAGATGTTGTGTCAGCAATGATGGAGACATCTTTCTTAAAGCTGACGATGATTTGTTCTTGTGTTGCTTTTAGTGATCCTGTGGCCGCAGCATGCAGAGATTCACCCACACAGGAGCTGGATTTGATATTACAGGATATGCTGTCACTGGGACATGAGGTAGGCCAGAGGTTCCCAACATTTTTTCGGGTCATGATCCCATTTTGATATCACAAATATCCCTCGACCCCAGAGATATTTCTTTATTTTTTTATCATGTTTTTTTTTATAGCGTGTAGCCAGGATGTAGTGTACAAAGTAGCAAGATGCACCAGCTCAGATATTTTTGAACTGCATTTCATCATTATTTTTGATTCATGTGTTAATCTGAAAAAGGATAATAATTCAAAAAATGTAAAAATAAAATTTCAAAAATTTTTTTTTACACCAATTACTAGACATTTAATTACCATTCACCCAAGATGGAGTCCCGACCCCGAGGTTGAAAAACACTGGGGTAGGCCATAGAAAGGTTTGTGATAATCAATGTGTGTGTGTAACGCTAGAGGGCGCCATTATACTATTATCAAAGACTCATCTTTTAACACTGGTTTATCACAGTAATGATCCTTTGAATATAATCCATCAATTTAAAAATAAATCACTCTTTTCTGAAGACTTTTCTAAAGACATTTTTCATGTAGGATCCAGCACCACCACCAAGCCCACCATTGCCAACTAAAAAGCAGTCTGTCAAAAGGAAGTCAGAGGTCAACCCACAGCAGAACAAAGACAACAGCAGCTCCTCCATGGATGCTCCCTCTTCCTCCCACAAACACCCATCAGACACTGTCGATGGCCTGCTGGGAGGACTGACCTCTGATTTGGAGAAGCTAGGTGTGCGCACCACAGCCAAGGGTCACTGTGTTTCATGCAACAAGTGCATTGTGGGAAAGGTACAGTAGAAACACATGCAGGAGAATAAAGAGGAGCAGAATTCTGCATCCTGATGCTGAACTGATGGTCTTTGACTCTGAAGTGTTGTTGTTGGTCTCCAGATGATCACAGCTCTGGGGGAAGTTTGGCACCCTGAACACTTTGTGTGTGTGGTGTGTAAGACGGAGCTGAGCAACACAGGCTTCTTTGAGAGAGAAGGACGACCATACTGTCACACAGACTACCATCAACTCTTCTCTCCACGCTGTGCATATTGCATGGGGCCAATTATGGAGGTGAGAAGATACTGTGTGTTATTTAAAGCAGGGTTTCCCAAACCTTTGGTTAAAAGACTTGTCTGTGATAAATATCATCATACAAATGTAATGTTTGTTGTATAGTTACAGTAAATGATATACATATATATATATATATAAAATCCCCTTTCACGTGTAGAGAAGTTACACTATCGCTTTCTGATTCAATAAACTCATGGTCCGGGGACCAAATCCAGCCCTTTGGAGCATCCAATTTGGCCTGCAAGAGAGAGTAAAAGTGACAGCGAAAACATTAATTATCATGTAAATGAAACTGAACAATATTTGCAGCGGCTCAGTTTTCCCAGTGTTTACAGTATATCACATGGTAGCAGTCATTTTTAATGTTAAACAGTTGAAAAATCCTTAAAAGTTTTACAAAATCTTTCAATTTCCCTCAAATTATGACATAATATTTCCCTTAAATAATTAAATAGAAATTGGTCACAAAATCTAGGAAAATTTAAAATGAAGGTCTATCACTTATTGCTTGGATATGGTCACTCTCTTACATATTTTGTGTTTCATGCATTATGTGCAAACTAGGGCACAATAATGATGAAGTTACTTGTTTTCCTTCATAAAATCTTTGGCCCTCTTGAGATCAAACTGCTCCGTATTTGGTTCCTGAACTAAAATGAGTTTGACACCCCTGCACTACATTGTTTTTCCCAACAACCTTTATTTTCTTAATATTCAAATCAAAGAGACATTGAAAGTATAGTAAGAACAAAATGCAGAGACATTTCTCGTGTCATCTTAATAAATAAAAGACAACCACACTGAGGTTTTGGATCCTGGCTTTATAACACAATGCAGACCAAACTCATTATTCAGACACTACTGAACTTTTTCCCATGACAGATGTTTGTGGTTTACAGCCCTTGTTCTTGTGTTCCTGTTCCTAAAAAATGACAAGAAACATTACTTTGTACAAACCAGGACTGCAGTGAGCAATTCTGTTTCTTATTGATTATTATATCCATTTTTTAAATGATTAATCAATGAATTATCGGAGAAATCACACATTTTTTACACTCTTTATGCTTCAACTTTTTCTATAACTAGCAGATTTAGGTGACACAAAAATCTTTAGAAACTCTTTTTTCTTGCACAAAACAAATAACCATTGGCGAATGTAACAAAATTATTTCTTATGAGAGGTATTATGGAAATAAATAAGCCACATTGCCTAAATAAACACAACCACAGTGAGGTTAGGTAAAAAAAAAGGTTCAACAATTAAAGAATATATATAAAAAATTAAGTTTATCTTTTTCTTTTTCACCTTTTCTGCACATGCTGTCGAAAAGTCAACAAACTTTTTGTGAAGCAATGCATGTTTTATTATTGCAATTAAATAAATGAATTTATTTTATTGCATAATTGTGACCATCACCAGCCCTCCCTAAGGAAGGGTATGGAAAACTTTATTAAAGGGAGGATATAAAAAGAGAGAGCAGTGTTACACTTAGGTGATGGGGAAGGGAACAGGGAGGAGGGAGTCAGGGTCGGACAATGGAAGGGGTGGGGAAGAGTAGAGAAAAGTAGTCAAATGTAAGTTTATCTTAAAAACTAAAACACAAAAACACTAATTAAACGATTCATTGACTCCTACAGGTTGTATCAAAACATTTTCTTCATCGATTAGTCAGTTTAATTGACGAATCAATTCAGGCCAAGTACAAACATGATTACATTTGTTTACCAGCACATCCTGACCGCCATGGATCAAACCTGGCACCCGGATCACTTCTTCTGCACACACTGTGGAAGTCCGTTTGGACCAGATGGTGAGAGCCTCATCTAATTCTTTTATCTGTAATCAACCCACAACTATACTGCTCACGGCTTTCCTAATTCATGCTCTCTTGGTTTAGGTTTCCTAGAGAAGGACGGAAAGCCGTACTGTTGTAAGGATTTTTACCATCTCTTTGCTCCAAAGTGCTCTGGTTGTGGAGAAGCAGTGAGAGAAAACTACCTGACTGCAGCCAATGGCACCTGGCATCCAGAGTGCTTCGTCTGCTCTGTGAGACACACACACACACGCACGTACGCACACACGCACATACTGACTGAGTAAGATACCCACACGCCTTCTGTATTTTCAAAAATAGCCGTTGAAAACACACATACAGTATATAATCTTTTTTTTAAAAACATGTCTATATATTTTCCCACAGCATGCCTGTCAAAAGAAAAGCTCCTTTCAAAATAAAAGACGAGTCCAACATAAGAGACGACAAGTATTTATTTACTTTTGACCAGCTGTCCGCGATCCTGCACCCAATTCAGGTTGGCGACCCACTTCGGGGTCCCTACCCACCGGTTGAGAATCGCTGAATAGAGAATGTTCTGTCTCTCTGTAGTTATTCCGGCAGACGAGTGTTACAGAAATTTAAGCTCAAAACACGTTGAATACACTGTCAGTTCCTGCCACTTAAAACAGCAAGCAGTAGCATCCAAAAACATATGAATTAAACATAAAAACAGGTTTTTACTAAATATGATAAATAATCAGGATTACAATATTATAAATAATAGATTTTGGTTTATTTGTGTTGTGTTTTTTTATTTTGTTACACTTGTAAGTTATTTGTATGTTGTATATTGCAAATAAAAACAAAGTAAAAAAAACAAAACAAACAAATATATGAATTATATATTTGATTATATATATGAACAGTCACTACTTAAATCATAAACCAAGTGTTTAAGACTTGGCATGTAAGTTCAGCTCTATATGTAAAATGCTAAAATCATCAATACAATAGTATTAGTTTATTTATAAATATGTAATCACAAAAAAGTTATTTTTCTTATTAGATTTTCTTATTAGATATATTTAATGTCTTTTTCCCCTGTAAACTGTAAAAGTTGATTGTGTGACTGTTAGTTTTTATTGTGTATTTTTCCACCATGTTCACCACCAGATTTTTTTTTAATACTAAAAGAAAAAGAAATAAACCTCAATCTTCTGCTGTTTTTCATTAATACAGGCTGAGCCTATTAGTTATAACATCTGAACGCGTACATTTGATGGAGAGACCAAACATTGTTTTATATGAAGCAGCAATTACCATCATTGTCAGCGTTACCTGCCTGTGATGGCCTCAATCTAATTCCAAGGGGCTGCAGGTCAAACACTTCATAGCGCAGGAAAAGTGGACCCTCAAATAATATATTGAGAGCAGGTTTTTTAATCTAGGACCTTTGGATTCTCTGGTCAGTTACAGGGAAATGCTCTGCATCACAATGTTCCCCACAGCAATAGTGTTTTTTTATTAGGACTGGAATGATGTGAATAATGTTGATCAAAGACTTGATGCACAACTTGTAGTTCTGCATGTTGACTCACTGTTGTCGTTCAGTGGCACAAAAACTCAATAGAATGAAGCTATTTGTAGTAGGAGTGTGTGTTCTTAAAATCAAAGATTCTACACCAGATGATATGAAATCTATCTACTGCAGTGTTTCTCAAATGGGGGTACGTGTACCCCTAGGGGTATGCAATGGCACTACAGGGGGTACTTGAGAGAAAGAGAGTGGAACATTACCAAATCAAGTGTCAGTCTTGGTCCCACCCCAGGCGTGAGATGAACTGAAATGATAAAAACTATAGGAATAAGTCTATTCAGGAGCCACTAAATCTGTTTTTTTCAACCTTGGGGTCAGGACCCTATGTGGTGGTCATCTGAAGTTTAAATGGGGTCACCTGATATTCCTGAAAAATGAAAATTGCATTTTAGTTATTATTATTATTATTATTCAAATTAAGACAACACACAATCTTAAACAACTATATTTCTATACTTTCACTTTGTGAAATGTAAATTGAATGAAACTAAAATGCAGTAAAAAAAATAAATAAATAAATAAAAACATGTCTGAGCTCAAACATGATAAAAAAGTAATTCTAGAAAAAAAATGTATTGATATCAAAATGAGGTCCAAAAAAGTTTGAGAACCACTGCACTAATAACTGTTTCTTTCCACTTATTTACAAAATAAAATATATTTCAAAATATTCTTTAAAATATGTGTTATCACTCACGAAGGGGGTACTTGGATTCAGAAATAAGAGAAAAGGGGTACTTGAGCCAAAAAAAAGTTTGAGAACCACTGGTCCACTCTATCTATCTATCTATCTATCTATCTATCTATCTATCTATCTATCTATCTATCTATCTATCTATCTATCTATCTATCTATCTATCTATCTATCTCACAATAACTCAAACTAACACAACATTATTCCCTCCCTCCATACCATTGTTCTCACCCCACCCCCCTGCATGTGTCCCTGATCTCAGGACTGTCTGAAGCCCTTCACTGGTGGATGTTTTATGGAGCTCGATGGTCGACCTCTCTGCCAACTGCACTTCCACTCCAGGCAGGGCACTCTGTGCGCGGGCTGCAGTGAACCCATCACCGGCCGCTGCATTTCTGCCCTCGATCGCAAGTTTCACCCCGAGCACTTTGTGTGTGCCTTCTGTCTGCGGCAGCTCAGCCAGGGCCTGTTCCGTGAGCAGAGAGGGAAGCCATACTGTTCAGCTTGCTTTGACAAGCTGTTTGTGTGAAATTAAAGAAAATAGAAACAACAGCTTTCAAATATTTAAAATGCTGCAAAAGTGCAATTTATGGTGAGAATAATCCAATGCAGGGGTTTTTTTTTAAATAGAAAAGGAGAAACAGCATCTTTACTTGTCTTTACATTTAAAGGCATTGTTTATATGAATTACTACACGTCAAATATGTTTAAAAATATCTTGGATGTGAGCATATAACAAGTTAGCACAATCATGTTACTAGGATTGTAGAATACAAGGAAAATACACATTTTGGGGGATAAAACTGAAAACAACTTCTACCCATGTGTACTTAAAAGGCCTCCACAAGTTGTACATATTTATGTGATTTCATGAAACATGATCACATAACATAAATGATGTAAAACTGAATGGCTTCCATTAATTTATTTTTCAGTTTGCCATTAGGCTTGGCAGTGTAAAGAGGTTCTTATGGAGCGTTCTACGTATCCATGTGGCTGATAGCTTGTATTGGCAGTGACTGGCACAGGGCGGCCATGCCAACCAGAGGTTTCTATTACTCTCACTGACCACTTGGTCCTCAGACTTTTATTCTTCACAAAGGATGCTTTATAGCAGGTTAGTGATTATTGTAGAAGGTTATGTATCACTGTGGTTTCAGTAGGAGCTTGTTCACTTCTTTGCCATAGTTTTGACGTTACAGAATACAGTAAGTTCTTTAGAGCGAAGGAAGTCACGAGTTGGGAACCCAAAAGTAGATCTTGGATTCATTTTCAGTTGAATGCAGGCATTTAGCAGAGCAGAAGAAAGAAAAATCCCGTGTGCTTTTATTCTGAAGGCGATATTTTAGTGCCAAATTGTATATGTAAATGTTTCAAAGGATAGTTCATTTCAGTGTTTGATATGAAAAGTAAATGCTTTATTCTTTTTTTTAAATGGATGGGATTTGATAAGAATTCAAATAGTTTCTGTTGTTGTTCACAATAGTTATATTAGTGCATAATTAGGCCCTATAGCATAATAGCAGAATTCTCCCCTTTGTAGTAAACACGTCATTAAATTGGTCCCTATGATATTCCATTTTTTTTTTCAATTTTTGTAAACATGCTTTCTCATCATGCACTTGTTATGTTAAAAAAATATATTTTGATTCTGCAATAACAGCAAGCAAAAGTATGTAAATGTATATAATGTCAGATATTTTTTCTTCAGCTGATTGAAATACAGCGATCAGAAAAAAAACTCTAAGTTCTTTATTACGTCTGACAACGAAGGAAATATTCATTCATTTGTTTGTCTGTTAGAAGCATTACGTCAAAAGTACTAAAACAGATTTTGACCAAATTTTAATGAAAGATAAACCTTTAGGTCATGGAAAATTTCTTTTCATTTTGAAGGGGATCCGGATCAATATACGGATCAGTTTATAGAAATGAAAAATCCCTATTTCTCATTATTGGCAAAATCTCAAAAATTCATATCTAAGTTGGTAATTGACTGAACTTTTGTTGGGTTGGTTCCTAAACTATTCCTCAACAATAAGAGCCCTCTCTGATGCAAATTAAATAAAGCCCATGAATTAAAACATTTCAAACCACAGAGACTAAATGAGAGTGTTAAACTAATAAAATGTCACACATTATTATACTGGGAAATATTTCATCCACTGGAAACCTTTTGCTGCTTTCTTCAGTCTTTAGTAAACCAACCATTTAGGCGTGCTGTGTGAAGCCAGCGTGTAAGTGGGAACGGACATGGGCATTAATCATGCTGTCATCACTGTCAGGCGAGGCCAGGCCTCCTATGGCCTCTGCAGACCTTTACATCATGGAACAAGTGTGAAGTGGTCAAAATTAAAAACCAAGATCATCAAATGTTTAATGATCTGAGAGCTCTGTACTCAGTCAGTTCCACACTGAGCTGAAAGCCTTGAGCTAAAAAAAAAGGCCCCACTACATATGCTTTACACACATATGTAGAAGTCTGGTTGGAAAAAGCAAAACTAGTGTCTGATATGAAATTTGAATCATATTAACAGCAAAATCAATTTTAGATTTATTCTGACACAACCTGAAGAATTCATATTTTAGTATCAAAGAGTATTTTCAAAGCAGTGAAATAAAATCCTTAATGCAGAGAGATGTGTGTAAATCACTTTATCCTGTTCCTGCGTTTCAGTTTGAATACCTACAAACATTTGTGTTTTAATAAAACATCAACATCAACACTTTAAAGGTGCATATTGATAAAAAAAAAAAAAAAAAAATAGTATTTCATCTGCATTAAAATATTAGTTTTTCCTGTTTTTGATAATATAGTGCATCAAGCTGTAAGTAGAAGTTGCCTAATATTCGTGGAATGCTAAACTATCCACTTTATATGCCTTGAAAAACATACAAAATCTGAACATTTTCAAAAATGAATGAACAAACAACACAAATGGATGCTCCTGTGGAGGGCCGAAGTTTGCCCACTCTATCTTTTTACCTGAGTGTCAGGTAGTGAAACGTCTATGGTACATGGAGAAATTAAGAAAACACAAAATGTGAGCAGAGGTCCTATAAAGAGGGAGCAGAAGAAAGGGCAGTCTGTGGAAAGCAGAGGGGATGGAACTCAAGTGACATTTACAGCAGTAAAACACAGCTTTGCTAAAAGTCAAAGAGGGAAACACAGTGGGAGTGAGGAGTGGATGGATGGACACAATGGATGCTGTTGTCACGGGAGGAAGGGTGAACAGGGCACAGGTCACGGAGTGAAGAAGTCACACAAACCTCCTCTGTAAATATCACACGAGGGATGACATCGTTTCATTGGTTTCATGTAGAGCCTAAACCCAGTAAAAACCTTCATCTGAGTACTTTTGCTCACAGAAACATGAGAAACATGACTTCCTGACAAACATTGGACAACCTGTGCAGTGAACGGTGAGCAACCTAAGGTTGGACTGCTTTCTTAAGGACTCCAAGTGCATAGCGCTTAGGTTGTAGACATGATGTATTTATACCCTCCACCTACCCGGGCCCTGGGTGACACTCAATAATTTAGCTTTATAGTCAGATGTTGCGCCCTGCTCCTAGTGTACCCATGCCTAGCGCCCAAAGACAGCTGGAGATAGACACTTAGTCTTATGATCCTCTTTTTGTTCTGTAAGTCTTTGTTGGTTCTGTTCAGTTCTAGTTTCATGTGTTTTTTTTTTTTTTTTTTCCTAAAAAGGGAGAGCAGTGTTACGCCAAAGTGGAGGGGGAGGGGGAAGGGGAGGGGAAAGGGAGCAGGGAGGAGAGACTCAAGGCAGGAAATAGAAAAGGTGGGGAAGAATAGACTGTTTTGCAGTGAGGGTGAGATGTGAGGTTGTAGAATAAATTGTGCTTATTATGTTGTTTCATGTGTTATCTTTGTGTTCCAGTGATGCCAGTGTGTTGGGTTGTGAGTGATTAGCTGACTCAAGTTTTACACCCAGGTGTCGCCCATTCCCAATCAAGCCTCCCTCACTATTTAGCTGAGGGTTTGGACACAGAATGAATGATTGCTGGTTCCTTGTCTATGTTACCCTCCTTGTGTGCTGCTGCGTTTTTTTGTGCCCTGCTCCCTGTTTTCCTCGTGACTCCTTGTGCCATTTTGGATTTGAGTTTTTGCTTATTAAAATGGACTCCTATTACGCTACGCCTGCCTGCTTCACTTGGGTCCTCATCCTCAACTCTGACACGTGACTGAAAAGGATCAGGCAGGTCAGTCAGTAAATGGATGGATGGATGGATGGATGTGTGGTGTTAAGAGCGAGTACAACCAGTTATTTAAAAAAAAATGACAACTGGTGGAGGAGGGTCCAAATAAATCAAATCAAAATAAAGTGACAAAATCACAACTACGGGATGGGAAGTGCTCAACCACCCGCACCAGGACTGCACAGCACACGAAGGGACGTCACCACCCTGGACACACCACCACAGATGAATGGATGCCAGTAGCTGCAGGAAGAGGAGACACAGTTAAAATACAAGCTAATAAATTAATCATTATAAATTCAAACAGACATTTTACACCAACAGCTTACTTTAAAACAAAGAGAAAACAAAATATCCCATATATATTCACAGTGTTTTATAGTTCTATAACAATATACCAATAATACAAGCAAGTACATAAGCAAAGAGACAAATCAGATATAAATAATAGGACACTCAGATTGACAGTTTGAACAAAATGGACAAATTCTAAATAATTAACAAATAAGAATAATTCTATTTATATACTAAACTTAATACACATTCAACAACTCATACATATACTGTACCTAATCAATCAAATAAAGCAGACACAATATACTGCCAAAAGATAAAAAAATAATGAATCAATCAATAATCTGGAACATAATTTGTATTGCTTTGTATCAGCAGTAAATTTCATCTTTAATTAACTATGATAACCATTAGTAATAGAAAACATCTAATTAAAATAATAGTTAGATATAAACTTTTGAAATCTATGCTTTGATCTATAGAATTTGTGTATGTCTTTATCTTTGATGAGCTCATGTCATACGTATCATAACAAAAGAAGACATATTACCAGCCATGTGCCAGCCAAGGGAGGAGAAATATAGATAACATAGAATAAACACGCTGAGAAAACTACGTTTTTTTTCTACGCCCAGGGAGTGAGCCGACCCTAAGGCCCACAGCTGTGTTTTAGATGAGTGCCTGTTCTCCTATTCACTTAATATTGTTGTTGACTCATTATATTATTTCATAATGTATTGATTGATTCAGCAAAGCAGAACCTCCAACTATGTCTCTCTGTATTCAATCTCAGGTACTGAATACGAAAGTATCTCAAAACTGTAACAGTTTACTTCTAGCTTCTATAGCGTGTCCCAGGGGCTGGTGGTCTTCCGTCTTTCCCCGCTAATGGAGCCTCCGTCCTGCACTGCTGATGTTTTCCAGACCTGCCTACAGACATGTTACCACTACAGCTAACATTAGTATGAATATTAGCCGTAGTATATGCAGCAGTGTAAGCTCAGATTTTAGGAGGATGACGATCGCCACCGTTTGTCAGTGTTGAGCGAAACTAAAACAGGGAACCATTATGGGTCTGTCATGTAGGCCAATGCTGAGTAATAAAAACATTGAGAATGAGATAAGTCGTCGCACACCTACCGATCAGAGAATCAACAGGAGTGCACAAGCCAGGTAGTGGGAGGAGCACAAACCAGGAAGAAACCTTTTATTTTCCCACCCCATTAATGGGCTAGATTGAATTACTAGCATCAGCATATGAAACTGCTACAGATGGATGGGTCTGATGTTGAGAAATATCTTTTTCTTTCATTTTTTTTTTTTCCTCTCTCCATAGCTGTTTCTGAAATTTATTGTCTTTATACTGTTTTATGGATTTTACTATCCCTCCATCAAGGAGGTAATATTTTCACCGGTATTTGTTCGTTTGTTTGTTTGTTTGTCTGTCAGCAGGATTACGTCAAAACTACTTAATGGATTTTGACAAAAAAATTCAACCAATTATGTGTATATATATTTACATTTAACGATTCAGCTTGTAACGATTTCTTGTAAGGGAATCATCTATAAATGAATGATGGACATCTCATTTGTTATTTATTTTTCTTTTCAAGTTTTCTTATTTTTTTTTTCTCTCGTTAAGAGACACAGCAGCAACCGGAAATAAATTCCTTGTGTGTGAACGTACTTGGCGAAAAAAAAAAGTGTAATTATTGGCAATTGTAATTAACCAATCTTTATGAAATTTGACTCCGCTGTGTTGGGTTGGCTCATTCCGATCGGATCTGGATTGTACATCTTATCGTGATTACTTGAAATAATGGGGGTGCCCATACGAATGCTCTGGTTTTCTGTTAATAAAGAGTAATTTTGTGTATTTTTGGCGTCATTGTGTGCATTTACTCTGGGGGACTGCACAAATCTATTCTGAGGGCCACATGTGGCACCTGGGCCACGACTTGCCAATGTCTGAGCTAGTGTGTGCTACCTTACGAGATACAGAGCTATAGCCACTCCATACATCGTCAGGGAATTTCTTCCAAGCCTTTAAAGTGTGAATGATCATAAAATCATGATCATGTTTTTTGACCCAGATAACTGCTATCATCTGGCAAAGATGGAGGTTTGCACTCTGTGAGTGCTCTTGTTTTGAAGTAATTGAGTCTATAGTCGTTCTACTGTCCTCACTGAAGCTTTGTCTTTTTTAGGGCAGGTGTAAAGGAAAGCTTGTTTTTAATGTGTTTTGTCTCGTTATATAAATCAGGTCACATATTGGACAGGGCTCCAGGGCCAACACACAGACAAGCCAGATGCCATCTTGGGTGTACAATTGAAAAGATGAATTGCTATTACATGTTTTCTTATCAAATCATTCTTTATTTAACCTATGATGAGCTGACAGGAAAAAACAACTGCTGTGTTGAAAATGATAATTGTACGAATGAGATTGAATGAGAAGAGTCTTAAATCATTTGTTTGAGGCTCATCAGCACACAAACAGAAACAGTGTGTTTATTCACAAAGTTCAGCGAGCAAACTGCTGAATGAAAATAAATGTTTCTGTGTGAGAGCATAAATGACTATTTTCACCAGCAAAAAGAAAACTTCAACACCTCCATAATTACTTCCACACTTGAGAGAAGCTGAGAAGGAGCTCGACTCCTCTGGGGTCGTCGTGTTTGCTTTGGCGTCAGCAGATTTTGGGTGCAGGTATCGCACCTGATTCATGACTGGCTCCTCTGTCCAACAAGAGCTTCTTGTTGCTTTTGGCTGAACACTCGAAAATAGAAGATAGTTCTTAGAGCTATCGTACGTTCTCTCACACACCAGAAAGCACAAACGCCTGCAAAGTATATAAGCAAACTTGTAAATACTATTTGAGGATTTATTTGAGCCATTTTGGATATGCTTAGCATAATTACACATTCATACACCTGCAAATAAGGACGCATCCAAGAGAAAAATGCAGTTTAAGCATGGAAAACAAACCCCAGATTGTCACTTTCAATGATCCAGTGCAAAGTGTGAGGAATATGCTAGAGGAGGCTTTAAAGAAAACCTCTCCTGCTGCATTGGTCTCATCTTCTATTCAACTGGTGCAAAGTCTGTTAGTTGGGTTTCCATAAGGAATGTAGAAATGTGTGAATAAGATGGGGAAAATGACAGCACAATGCATATGATCTGGATGTGAATAACAACATACCTCAAACTTAAAGTCAGTTTGCTCCATTGTGGGCTCGCCTTTAGTGTCAAGAAGATACATAGTTTAATGATGTCCTCCTCATTGTGTCCATGTGTGGGTTTACAGTCGTGCACCACATAAGTGAGCCTGTGTTGAGGGAAACCATTCTTACACTTTGAGAAAATGAAACCCTCCTTGTACGAACGTCCCTTGAATATCAAGCAAAGACTGGGTATTGATATTAGTTTTTGGAGATAATTGTTAAAAATGCAGTTGTCGTTGCCACAATTTTCCATAATTGAAAATTCATAATGAAATTGGCTAAGGTTTGGACAGGAAGTTTTACCGAAACAGTTCCAGGTTTGAAGTTCGCATTGAAACTTTGGTAACACTTATATCAAGGTGCTTGTAATAGGCTCTATTGAATTATTTTTATTAAGGCAATATATGTGTTAACAAAGAGCTATATTAACATACTTTACTGATGTTATTCATACACTGAAACACCTGGATTAAGGAAGAGGGAGTTAGGGTGGGACAGACATTTAACTATTTTGGTTGTGCTAGTGTAAGAAGTGTAACATAATGCTACTATTGTATATATTGTGTTGTGTCGTAATTGTGTGCGTGTAATCTATTGTGAGCCAACCCCAAAATTACCCTTGGAATCAAGCTTCCATTCTTGGTCATAATTAAGAACCTGGAGAAGTTTTATTTCTTTCAAGGTGTTGGATGATAAAAACGTTTGCCTGCGATTTTGAGCCAGTAACTATCAGAGCATGACGCGACTGCAGCCGTTCATCTGCACCATGCTAATGAGTTCTGGATGATGGCTGGAACCAGGTTCAGTTCAAAATGGTGAACTTCACCAGGCGGGCTTAGGGCACCAATTACAAAAAGACCCTGCAAGTGCAGATTCATGCAAACTGCCACATTCGAAGGGTGTATTTTACAGACCTGCTCTCCTCCGATGGTGAGCTGCCATTTTAATTCAGACTCTTCAGAACTAAAAAAAAAAAAAAGCAGTAAAAGCCTCTGGACTTTTTCTCCTGGTGTGTGATGTGTTGACCTTGGAACTTCAGTTTTTCTTGTCTTGAGATCAGACAGGTATGTGCAGAAATTTAAAACAATTAAAAATAAGGCAGATGGGAAAAGAGCAAAACAGAAGCAATGATGATGTCAGCTTAAAAATGAATAATAGATTATTTTTTAGGAAATAGAGATAAAACAAGACCTTGTTAACTGTGAAAAGAGTGTTTACTCTGGGAAAAGGTTGCTTGACACTAATGTGCAACATTAAGGAGGGGAATATGCTCAGGTCAGTTAGATAATTAGTACTAGTTTACTTTGAACATGAAAAAATATTAATAAAGGAAAATAAAACTAATAAAATATAACTAATATAATATACCTATAAATAGTACTGTAAAAAGACTTACTGTTAGGTTGCTTGGAGTCTCTAGATTGTCCGTAGGAATGGGTGAATGGGTTTGTGTGTGCTGCCCTGCTGTGTACACCCAAAGGGAAGCTGGATATGGGCACGTGCAGACCCCCACCACCCTGAGAAGGAAGCGGGTTGGAAAATGGATGGATGGAACAAATGATGAAAATGATACATTATGATTGGATTATATTTCATGCCTGAAAAGCTTCAGAGGAGGGTTGGGTTATACACATCATTTTTTTCCCCTTTCTAAAACAGTTCAATGTTAAGCAATTAAAATAATCTATAAAAGAGGACTGAGCTTAGGTTGTTGTGACATTTAATAAAAGATTAATGAGAAAAGAAAACTTCAATAACATTTATTCTAATTTATTATATTTGTAATTAGGAAATAGACAACCGATACACTCATTTCGAACACACACGTTTCAGTCGCTATAGCGACTTATAAAGCCACTGCAAACAGGAACTCGAGGATTATTCTGTCACTTTTATCAACATCTTCTTCACTTTCCTTCCCTGAATGATGTCTGGCTGCACAAATGTTTCCACTAAACAGCTGCGTCTCCATCAGGGCTTACAGGGGGATTACAGCTCAAATTACTGACTCTGTGGCTCATTTACTCTCTCATTCTATGGTCTTCAAAACAAAAGTTACACGTAGACATGTCCAGTGATATGATAATAGCATAAAATGAGATCCATATTTCAAAAGAGAAAAAAAAATGCTGTTTCCAGCACTGCAGAGAGGCTTTTATGCATTGCTTTTGATGTTACAACAAACTGAGGATCAAAAAGGCAAAAGCAAAGACAAAAGTGAATGTGTTTTGAACGTGCAGAGCTTCTCTGGGAAAACAAAAAGGGGAATTAAGTGAGAGAGGAAAGGATCAGACTAAAATGGATTGAAAAACAATATAGAGAGTGATCATTTATTAGAAAACAAAATTATAAGTGACAGTTTGAGTTCGCCACTTATATCTGACAAAGTCTTCGTATGGCTGAGCTTCGTCTAAACTTGAAGAGAGGCCAAACTGAAGTCATCAATAAAAAACATATTTTTCATAAAGTAATAAATAAGGAGGGTGATGATTATTAAGTGCTGTTTTCCATGTGGTTGACCTACTTTGTCAGTGCTTCTCTGTGTTAAAAGTAGTTTCTAACTATTATTCACCTCCCAAAAATGCTTTTGATCGGTTTGAAAATTGCTCTCCATTTATTCTCTCATTAGGTAAAAATATGTGAAGATGTGGAAGCCAACTCGACAAAAATGCTGAATTTGTGGTTTTCATAATTCTACTGTGGCTACAAAATGTCAAGTCAACCAAGATTTACCTTCGGAACATACAACAGTTTCAGTCAGGAGTGTTTCTGAAGTTAATGTCTGTTATTCAGGTTTTTAACACTCAAGTTGATACAAATGACTTTAAAAATAACGAATTGGATTAGTAAATGTGCTGCATAAGGATTGGACAGTGACATAAGGATAAAGTGTGAGCAGTTTTATTTATCTATCTAGCTTTTCACATGATGCAAGATCCTATCCCAGCTTACTTATGAGCCTCATTTATAAAACATTGCCAAGGATCCATCCTAAAAATACCATACGAGAACTGCTGTGTCAAAAAAGTTCAGATTTATATAACCATGCTGAGCAGTATCGCATGTACTTTTTACTTTTACCCTACAGTCCACCACAGAGCCAACATGTACAGACAGAAAATTGCATTCACACCTATTGCTAGGGTCAGGTTAGAATGTTGACTTAACAAACTTGGTTTGGAATGGGGAAAAAAATAACAGTGAGATGAAACCTCAGAGAGAGAACATATAAACCCCATAAAAAGGCTAAGTTAAAATTAATTTCCCTGTTATGTGCAGGGTGGCCCCTGTACCAGCTACCATATTATCGGGGGTAGCTATAAGTCGAGTTGAGGTTTCGTTTTTTTTTTTTTGGTCTTAGAAGACAAAATGAATCTCGCTGAAATTATTACATGAAAGTCAAGTGAAACTTCAAAGTAACTATCAAAGGCAATCAGCAGAACTCCTATGACAAAGACTGGCAGTTGACAGTCAAAACGTGTCGGAAGATAAAAATCTCTTGAAAAACCTTGATTGAATAAACAAAACCTCAACTCAACATAATGTTAAAAAAGAAGACAAAATTATTCTCGGTGGAACTATTACATGGAAGTCAAGTGAAACTTCAAAGGAACCATCAAAGGCAATCAGCAGGACTGTTCTGACGAAGACTGGCAGTCGAAAGTCGAAACATGTTTGGAGACAAACATTTGCTAAAAAACCTTGTCTGAAGAAACAAAACCTCAACCTATTATAGTTTAGAAACTACAACATTCAGAGATGTGTTAATATTTTTATATTTAGTGTTTGTGTACAGTGATTGTCTTACAGCCAAAGGCAGCTATTATGTAAAAATTGTGGAAAACATATTGGATGAAATACAATAGTGGTTCAAGCCCCCAATTTCATGTTGTTTTAGGCTTGCATGATAAACCTTTTTGTAAAACCTTAAAATCACTGTTTGGCAGAATAGCAGTCGTTTTTCTATTAGCTTTGTACTTTACTATGCCAAAACCGTTGTTTTCCCTTCATCAAGCTTGAACCATAACATCCCGTATCATGTTACACCTGCTCCCCTCATGGTTGAAGCCAACATCCACTCGTTGATGGTTATCCTCACTTTCTGTCGGCACAGCTAGGCCTCATTTATCTTCTAAGACACTATCTTAGATTTATGCAAAAAGATAGCACGGCAGAAACTTTGTTGGCTGACTCTAGTTCTGACCTGTGATCACATCCTCCGGGCTCAATGTTCCATGATCT
Source organism: Gouania willdenowi (assembly GCF_900634775.1). NCBI lineage: Eukaryota > Metazoa > Chordata > Actinopteri > Blenniiformes > Gobiesocidae > Gouania > Gouania willdenowi. Next base: position 21,361,983 of record NC_041047.1, on the reverse strand, counting down.
ACTCTGTAAATGAGGGCGAGTTATGAGACCTACTGTGTGGTCCTGTGATACCAGGACTCCCTGACAAAGATAATAAACCCTGGGTAATTTTAACCAGACAACAAACATGCAAGTATAGGCTTTCCTTTCACTGTCCTTAAAAAAATCAAGAAAGAAAGACACGCATGCACGCTTGAATATCTGAATCTTTCTGCATCATTTTACTCTGAATGGCTATAAAATTCTCAAATATCAAATTTATTAACTCCAGCTGCATTCAGATGGAAAAATTTAAAGACTGAAGGATCAGAGGAGAAAATAATTTTTCAGAGAAGGCGGGGCCTCTGAAAATGGAAAATAAAAGAGAGACTTACGAGCTACAAAAATCTTCAATGCGATTTCACAAGAGTCATTTCTTGTGTCCTGTGTGCTCGGATTACTTTGTAAATGTTACTCTGTCAACTTCATTTGGTGGCCAGCCCCCAGTGTCAAAACAGAACGCCGTCATCTCTGGGTGTGTGCAGTGTGGTGAGTGAAAGGCCGCTACATTGGCTTAGATGGGACTTTCAATCATGGCGGCGTGCCTTTATAGCTGGTAGACTGTGCTGCGCTCTGCCCTGCCTCATAAATCAAGCAACTGGCTCACAGCGGATGCAGAGTTTTAAAGTCCCCAGAGAGCGATGTATGTTATAATCTACTGCAGTGAAACCATGGCTGCCTTTTTTTCAGACATCTGTTCAATCACACTGGTCATCTCTGGAGTTTTCTCCTCGTCATACAAAGCTCAGGTCTGTGCCAAGCATGACTGGTGTTTACTCCATCTCTGGATGCCTTAAAGATTCATGTTAACTAAATAAAAAGATCAAGTTCTATACTGATGTAATGCCTGGAACTCCCTCCAAAACTGCCTATAAAACTTAAATTATTTCTTTTTATTGCTACAAGAATGGCTCTATTCAGAGGTCTCCACTGCATTATCTTAACTGATGAATTGTCACGACAATTTGTACAAACAGTCACAGTGACCGAAGGATAAATCCCCCAAACCTTGCCAAACCCCTAGAGTGTCTAATTCAGGAGATTCAACTGGTCAAAGGTTTTGAACAATCCAACAACGTGTCCAGGAGTTTTCTGGATTTCCATGGACACAAATTTGCAATCACAGTCATACTATACATTTATATTTAATACATGACAGCAAAACAGCTTAGAGGCACGAATGGTAGGGTTTAACATTCAGATTGAGCTACAGCAAGGGTCCCCACATCTTTTCTTACTGAGAACTGATTATTTTGCTTTCTGAAAACAGAAAAATAAAGTACCAACTAAAAAAACCATCACGGGATTTATTTGCATCTCAGAGCTGTCCTTTTGTGTTAAATGTTTTCAGTTACTCTTTCTTTGTTCTCCTATAGTCTTGAAAACCACGCTGCACAACTACGTAGGGGTGAATAAATGCATATGGCTGTGTGCTTCCAAAGCAGCATTATAACAAAAGGTGGTCGCAACAGAAAAAAGTTTGAGAACTAATAATTTAAATAGGGGCTTTGATTTTTTTTTTTTGTGATGGCGGAAGTCGGACAGAAAAAACAGAATTCACATTCTGAGACTTTTAAAATTGGATTCTAACATGTCTCACATGCACGTTTAAGGATACTATCATCAATTTCATTTTTTTTTTTTAACCAGAAAACAGGTCATTGAATGTCTAGAAATTGTGACAAAGCCACAAATACATTATGTCCAATTCCAAAGATAAACCCTCTCAATATCTCTTGCTATGTGTAACGTATTAAGTAGTAATCAAGTTATTATGTGATTTTAAAAATAATTCATCTGTTTTTAATGTGTTGTGATCATGTGTATACGACTGCATTCAAATCTGAAAAGGCACAGGTTTAGCTGACAGTGTATTAGTTGAACTGGTGGTCATTTTACCTGGTGACACATTATGACAGAAGCATCTCCAATCTCACAGCTGCGCAGGGTTTTGTGCAAAACGTCAGGGTGATTCGCCGGGTGGCAGTAATTAAAGATTTCACAAATAATGTTTTGGAATCATATCACACATTTCATTTAGATTTTTCCCATTAAACATTGTTTGTGAGCTAACCATCCTGTTTTTGCAGATCACTGGAAGCGTAAAATTAACAATGGCAGTCGACTCTATCAACCAAAGATGATGAAACGTAAAGAAAATGAAAATTTGCAATGTGCAAACCCTAAAAAGGAATTTGGGAACGTTTGAAGCGGAAAATAAATCAGAGGCCCTGTTTAAAGCTACGAGGGTAATTTACAATGTGTGCCTCCCTCATGAAAGTTAAAGGACAAACGAATGAAGACGTTAAAAAAAATAGGCAACAGAAAAACAGGCGTTGCAAGGTAATTTTCTTTCAGGAGATTACAGTATGCAGTGACACATGTTGGGAGTGAGTGTATACAGTACGTGTGTATATTGTTCCTAAGGATCTTGCTGTTTAATGTCTTTCTGTTCTTTGTGCTTTTTCTATTGGTAATGCATTCTTTGGACATATGTTTGTGTATAGGCCGACTTCTTGACAGCCTTCGAGTCAGTTGACAGCTACGCTGCTTCCTGTCACCCACTAACAGCCCGATGTGTGAGAGAAAAGTGGAACAGCAGAACGTCGTCTGTGAGGAGTGTGTCAACCACATCCATGTTAGTGTGTTTATCTGTCATTCCTACTTTTTTTTTTTTTTTTTAAACTCACTTTCAAATAACAATTAATTCTTGACACTAAAATGTGGTCTTAATATCTGCACTGTATCACTCATCAGTGACTTTCTGGTATTTCTCTCACTTAAAATGCTATCAGTCAACACCTTTTCCCTTTTCAGTTTTCCATCCTTTGCAGACTCCCCTCTATTTCTTCACATTTAGTTTTCACGTGCTCTTATGCAAACGTTTTACAGAATGATGCATTGATTTTTGGAAAACGCGGAGATGAAAAACAAGAGATGTGGTGATAAATAGATGCAGATAGAAAGCATGAAGTGCCTGAGAGTGCACTCCACCTTCAAGGAAACACTGATATTCCTTTCGTTTCCATTTTGACTCTTTTATTTCCCGCTCTCTTAACTATTGTTAGTCGATAATCTGATTTAGATCATCATAAGTGGTTTTTTTCTTCTCAAGGTCTTAAAAAGGCCATTTTATTTGCCTTGTCTTATGACTGCTAAAGCTTAGATTTAATCAATCCTATATGAGCTACTATATGTTCTTGCTTCCACTAGTTGTGCCATCAGACTGCTATCCAAAATTAACATTAGCAGTATAGTCATAACCCTTCCTTAACTAAGCCTGATTTTTTATTTTTATTTTTTTTTGCATCTAAAACTATTGTTTGATTAATTTGGATGATTTGAAGACCTGATCTCTATTAAAAAAAAACAGATCTCCTAAAAGGGAGACCTCTATTAGACATCTCTAATTACTATTTTTCAATTAAAAATATAGAGATCGGCAGTTAAACAAAAAGCAACTTAATGATACACCTGCAATGTCGGATTGTTGAAAGAAGACTTGCTTGCATTTGAGTAACACACTAACAACAGCTACACTTTATGTCACATAATATCCATTAAATAAAGAACTAATAATATCATGACTTATTTTCCATGTTACATCAAAGCATCCAAAGAAAAGCAGCATCTTCAAAGAAATGCATTAAGCAGATGTCCGTCCAAGCGGTTGTGTTCAGATCTTAAACTAAAGATCTTCGGACTCTGGTGAAAAAAAATCCTGAATGTGGACACGCAGACTGAAGCCTTTGATGTAAATGCATCACATGACATATAGTATTTATTATGACGACTAAAGGCTTCATTAGGATTGAACATGCCTTTGTCAAACTACAACTTTAATAATGACGAAGAACACTATTTTAAAGCGTGACATTGCCAATACATTCCGTAAACCTATGCTCTAAAAAGAGGGCACTGGCTTCATCATATGATAGAGTTTGATCACATTGTTTATTATAATAACAAGAGAAGAACCAACATTATTCTTCCATATTTTATTTTTCTACCATTCACAAAGCCACAATGCACATCTGCCCCACAGCAGGAGAAGCCTTTTCACTTCTATACCTCGCCTCCTACTTTCAGGGAAAAATGGGCTAAAAGGAGTATAAGATAGCAGGGGGATCCAGTTGTAGATAATACAATTACACATAATACCATTGGGCACTGGGCGAGATCCCAGTGCATCACAGTGTGTCTTTGACAGCCAGGCCTTTGATGTGAGAGCATTAGGCACAGAAAAACAAACACGAGATGTGGCTTAGTGTTACAAGGCTCAGAACACACAAAATAAACACCATTATCAGTGCTGGTGTTAGGAGATGATCAACCAGCAGAAAACATTTCATAAAGCAAACAGGAGCACAGTTTATTGTCACGGTTTTTGCATTCGTGCACGAAAAAGAAATTTTTGGCCACGAAAATCTCAATAATGAACCTATAGTCAGGGATCACACACTATCCTTGACAAATTCCATGATCTTTTTGTATGTTTTCCTAAGTAGAATGTGCTGTATTATTAGTTTTTTCATTTCAATTTAATTTATTTATATAGCACATATTAAAGAAAAAACAACATTAAGGGCTTGTATAAGAGCTTCACCTCTTTCAATAAACACAAACAATTTAGATTAAGGGCTAACCAATGAACACTTGTAAAATCATGAGACAAAATGCATAATTAAACTTTGATATATGAGGAAAAATGATGTATAAACAAAGTACGCAGAAATCAATATCAAAAGACAAATGAAAATATTGAACAAAAAATTAATTGAAAATTAAAAAAAGAATACAAACTTAAAATATATATACATACGTATACATACACCCATATACACACGCAAATACAAACATACATGTTATACATGGATTGTAATCATGGTGGAATTATATTAGAAAAGTGGTTCATTACATCTGTCAAATGATAACAACCAAACATTTATTATTGTTTTATCTGTTGCAAACTTTAAAAAATGTGATGTGCATCAACTTGTGCTTTTTTGTGATTAAGGCTTTTCTTAAATCCATGATCATTTCAACGGGATATTAGAAACTATTATATCAGCTCTACCTTGATGTTGTGTTGCTGAAAAGAGTCGTTTAATATTAAAACTACTGAAATGGCCTCAAACAAAATCACATATCAAATTAAGTGTAAATCAAATAGTTTTATTTAGACTTTGTGCCTTCATCCCTATTTTACTGAAGAAAAAAAAAAACTCTTCTGTGGTAACAGTAACTTCTTTAGCTGCCTTTTTCCCTGTAAAAATGACAAATGTTTTAAAGAGACACTGTTTCAAGAAAAACAGTCGTGGCTCTAACCTTTGTCACGTTATCTCTTCCTCTCATCTTTCTCCTCCTGCTTTAGCTCATTCTGGATCAGGGGAGACTGACAGATAGCCATCCTATGCATGTGTTGACGTGCCACAGGAGACATCCCAGCCCCGACTGTGGAAAAACAACTTACCACAGACATACTGTCACTAAACACAATTTAAATCAGACTCCCCACATCCAGATCATTTCAGAGAAACTCTAAACACAAAGAGTGGAAGGCAGGCATTAGTTGATAAAGCATATACTCCTTCAAACGTGTCTTCTTGTCTACTCTCTTCTCTCTCCTCCTTCTTTTCTCAGGACGTCCGGAAAGGAAGATCAATAACATTTCACCAGAGACTCAGTCAATATTATTTCTTGACATCTTCAAAGCCGGACAGAGGATATTGGAACTGAAGAAGGAGAAGGGTGGAGGGAGGTGTGTGTGTGTGTGTGTGTGTGTGTGTGCGTGGCTCATGGCTTCTTAAAACCTGGGCACTTCATTAGATTAGTTATCATCCGTACTATCTTAGTAATCTTATTAAAGCTTTTCTATATTATATTAACCCTTTGAAGGCTTTTCTCCTTTAATTCCAGCAGGTTCATTTTGTCTTCCTTTTTGAAACAATATGTTAAGGTTTCATTCATTCAGACAACTTTTTTCAGAAATGTACTTTAATCTCCTGCATGTTTTACTCAACTTTATTTATATAGCGCAAATTACAACACAGTCATCTCAGTGCGCTTAATAAAATATATGGTCCATAGTAAGAAAGAAAGAAAGAAAGAAAGCAAGAACTCAGCAAGATCCACCTGAACAAGCATTTCTCCTTTGATCAATCACTAGTAATCCATCATCAATGGTCTTTATCTGCAACAAATGTTACATCGTGAAATGACTGAACCCAATGGCTAATAGGTTCAAATACAATGATAATGGCTGCCTTTGGCCATATGTGTTGAATTCTTCTTCATACCACTAGGGGTCCCTGTGGGACGATACACACAAATCAAACTTGCAATGCGTTCCATGAGTAGTTTCAGTGGGTATCTCAACCTCTGTGTGCTCTATAGCATTAGTTATATGATGCTGAGATGAATGGGTCGTACTGTCATTGAGTCGCAAAGACAAGTACACAAGGACACAAAATCTCTGACAAAGCTGCTGGTCATAGAGATAAAAATAAAAGTCATTGGCCATAATTATTCATCTTTACACTCTTGAACACCCTCTCCAGATGCAAAGTATTGAAATAAAAGGAGTCTCTTTCACTAATGCCTCTTCGCATCACCTCCCCAGATGTGCACCGACGTGCGATCTGTGAACACAACATTAACTTTAAAGTCCTCTTTGGTCCCCAGTTATATACATGTGTGCCATGCTGTAAGCTTTGGCCCTTCTCCAGGAATGTCCTGCAGCCAGTGGCTCATAAGCCTCTCTTCCAACCAGCCAAGAATGTGTAAAGCTCCTTCATAAGGGGGAGAAAGGTCTGCAAGGTGTGGCTAGAGCAGCAGCTTCATGGTTACCTGAGTTTGCTGGTGGTCGTACTTAAATCAGATGGAACTGCTTCATAAAAACCATACACAGAAGATGAAGATTAAAACAACAGGATTCTTGTTGAAGACTGTGTGAAGTAAACACATTAAATAGGTCATAAATGTATTCCTTAAAACATTTAAAAAGCCAATTAACCATTTATAATTTAATTGTAGAGCTATGGCTTCACAAACCCTGTTTCAGATTTGTGTTCAGGATTCAATGGGCGGGTCAGAAATCATGGCCGCGTTACGTAACGCAGCCATCATTAGCATAAACCTGACCCTACTGCTGAAGTGTATAAATACATTCAGCTAGTCAACCAATCAGCTAACCAGTCATGTCCTGAGTAGTGATAACAGTAAACACACACTTTTATCTGTGATTGACTCAGTTTGGAGGCGCTTCACGTGCTGCAGTCATGAAAGGAAATAATAAAACTCTGGCACTTTTAGTCCATCTTGGTTCTCTCTTTGACTCAATCCACTCTAGAAAGAACTCTCGTATCGCTCCGCAGAAAGTTGAAACAAGGCGACGTTGAGTGGAAACGGTAGAGACGGGCTGAGGTTTAGGCGGACCAATCAGCGCTTAAGTTCCAAGTCGCCTCGACGCACAGTCAGGATTTTTAGGAGTCAGTTTCTGGCTCTGATGGCCCAAACAGGTAGGGCTGGCTTTCATTGGCCACCTTTACATGATGTTTTTTAATTCAGAATTGATAGTTATTCTGAATTATATCATTCAGAATTAAAGTGTTCTGATTCGTATTCACATGGAAATAGTAACTCAGGATTGAGGTTTACATAGAAAACCAGTTTATTTGACTTTATTCAATTCCACTTTAGGTCTGGGGGTTGGGAAGGCTCGGATGGGACAGGGGGAGAACGTGACGTATCACGTCTATCGGGAAAAACGCACAACAAACCTTTTATTGTTGGCTGTAACACAGAAGACCACACATGAAAACTGTTTTCACTTTTATTTTGATTGTAGTTTTGAAGCAGTAGCTCAACACTAACACACTTTGGTCCGAGGAGTAGAAGGGAGATAGGAACTAATCACAGATAAATAATGCCCAATAAAACTCCAGAAAACAATAACCAGGAATAAATATTTGCTCCAGGTAAATATAGTAGCTCTAACAACCATTTCAATGATAAACTTGGTGATATTACAGCCTGTGCAGCAGTACGGGGACGTATTTACTCCATCTCCGTATCACCCGTCCAATGAAGCCTGTTCCATTTGCCGATGTTTGTGTGTCATTGTGCATGTCTGCATGTTTTTGCTTCCATCCATCCACTATTTTCATTATATCCATGTCTTTTAAGGCTCTTATTAAAATAAATAAATAAAATAAATAGATCAGCGCCAGTCCGGGCCGCCATCTTGGATTATGCTGTCACCAGAGCGTCAAAACGACCGGAATTATCTTAAAGGGGAATTAAGTGTTTACAAGATAGAGGAATTATTTAATTTGAAATTGAAATCAGAATAAACCAGGCACCTAATTTGGATTTAAGTGTAATTCGGAATTAAATTAGCATTAGGAATTAAGTGTTTACAAGGTCAGTTTAAACCGGAATTTCCTTGTATTCTGCTTTAAAAAGGAATTAAAGCTCCCATGTAAACTTGGCCATTGTTACTGTAGGTTACGTCCTGGTTCAGTACACGGAGGCGGCGCCCGTCCTGTGTGTGGGCGTTGTTCCAGCACCTCTTACTGACACGCCCCCAGCGTTTCAGAGCAGAGAGAAGTGCTTGTTTTTCCATGATTTTGAAACCTAATTTTATATTTATACTTTCAAATTTGGCTCAGTGGTCAATGACACATATTTCTGTGGCGTGACAAACTCATAACACAAATGTATTTCTGCTTTACACGGACTTTAAAGCAGTACCCCCTTTAACGTATTTCTGAACCCCCTTTGTCCAACTACTACATTTTGCTTAGAAAGCTATTTAAAAACAACTATAGTGCATAATGATGGAATGATTGATAACGAGTGATAACACACATTTTACAGAATCTCCTTTTGTAAATAAGTGGATAGAAACAGTATTTAGTGCAGGAGTTCTGAACCTTTTTTGGATCATGACCCCATTTTGATATCAAGAATTGCTGCAAACCCCAAAGTACATTTTTTTCTAGAATTAGTGAGCGCTCAGAGATTTGTAACTTTTGCAGTTTTTACTGCATTTTAGTTGAACTATATTTATATTTCACAAAGTGAATTAGAAATACAGTTGTTTAAGATTGTGTATTGTTTTAATGAATAAAGAACAACTAAAAAAAGTCAAAAATCTATTTAAATTTTTCAGAAATTTCAGGCAACCCCGCATGAGATCCCCAAGGTTGAAAAACTTTGATTTAGTGGCACCTGATTAGATTTATTTTTATAGTTTTGATCATTTCTAGTAATCTCACTGGAGGTGGGACAAATATTGACACTTTATTTCTTCATTCCCCCCCCCCCCCTCTCTCTCTTTCTCTCTCAAGTACCCACTGTAGTGCCGTTGCGTACCCCAAGGGGTACACTTACCCCCATTTAAGAAACATTGTTAAAGCATTGATGTGAATTAGTCCGCAGATGAATAAAACAATTAAATATTGACTGTCCTGTTATTCAGTTTATCACCAATGATTAATGAGTAGCCAGGGGGTGAAAGGACAAAATGTGTCACAGTTTATCAGAGACAAAAAAGGTCTCATTGGGACAACCCAGTAGGAGTGTATGAGAGGCACAGAGCTGCCCTGTGGCAGAGGTGAACACTGAGTGGTGAGAAGAGGAGTGGAGAGAAGGGAAGAACATGGTGAAGGACAAAGAACTGCTTGTCTGAGCTCTGTGAGCTGTCGGCCTGGGTGGACCGACCCTGTGCCACATGTTTGAGAGGTTCCCATGATTAATTTCCACTACTTGACTCTGTCACATCGCCTGTCACTCGGACAATGTAGGAGGCCACAGTGAAGAAGAGGTGGAGCGAAGCCCATTCTCAGTGTTATGTTTTTACACAGATTGCCGCTGCTGGGTTTCCATTTTTAGAGGAAAGCTGCTGAAACAAGAGAGATTTAGGATGTTTGGTCTGTTGGTCTCGCTCACTATCTGACCTCTATTTAACCCTCAGGGCAGATATGCAGAGGAGTTCACTCACAGTGTAGTTTTATTCATCATGTCATCCAAACCTATGGATGAACATGCCTCGGTTACAACTGTTTTTTTTTTCTTTTCATTTTTTTAATCTTATTTTAATAAGTGTCTGTGCCGCAGAAAAAAGAAGAAGGAAAAAAAAAAAAAACTACAGTAACACCAAAAATATCTGAAAGTGACTGAGCAAAACTATCTCTGCAACAAAGTATTTTAATATCTGTTGCCATGGCAAGAACATTTATTTTAAACCAAAGTGTCAGTAGTTGTTGAATCACAAAAAAAAAATCACAATTTTTTTATCAAAAACTGTGTTGCAGTGACCTTTTTGGTAAGACACTGAAACCAAAGTTGAAGCTGACTTGTTTTTCCAGCTTTGTTGGTGTGTGCTTAGATATCATTCATTTTGTACTAATGCTTTAATTGATGATTAAGTGCTAAAATAGAGCTTTCTATTGCATATATTGTATTAAAATACTAGTTTTAGGAATCAGTGCTTTCTCTACTTCTCAAAACAGCAAGAAAAGCACAGTTAGTTGTAACCCAGACCTATCACTAAACAAGCCACACTACAGAACTCACCCACACGTGCTGTCCCTTAGAGGAGAAAAAGCCAAAAGTGACACACATTGTGCAGCTGTTAATATATTTGCCTATGTGGAATTTTATATCAGCAAATTTAACCCAGAATTGTCTTTCTGGTATAGGACTTGAGTTGGATTAAAATTATTGTGATTTAAATTCAGTGACGTGCTGTGAGCACTAGGGTTGGGTAGGCAGGGCGTTGCAAATCGAGACCACCAATGTCGACACCAATGACACTTTCATATGTTTCTGCTGGCAAGTGTTAATCAAACAAAATCAAGATCGTAAAACACCATTAAAGAAACTTAAACAATTATTCAATATAGCCTCCATACTCTCCCAACAAGGTATATCTCATGACACGACAGCACATTGGTTGTTTGTGTTGGAAACACAGAAACACGGAGAAAATGACAACAACAACAACTCAGAACAGCCTCAGTGAGGAGCATCCACAAAGTCAATCCATCCTTTTACTGTGGAAAATACAAACAATTTTCTGACCTTACCTTTGCTGAAGGTCTGGTAGCTCAGGTGTTGGTCTCCCATCTTTTAAAAGCTGTCGTTTTTCCTCATAAGAAAGTTTCTTTACCGTCTCTAGAGCTGTCATCCTGCCTGTAGTGTTATCCCGCATTCTAGCTTGAGGACATAGCAGCAGCCATGCTGTATCAATTCACTAATGCACTGTGAACATACGTATAGCATTAAGCATAGCACGGTTATGTCCAAAGGCAGCATAGCAATCTGCCTTTTCACGTAAATGGTTTTCATATTGGGGAACTTACTGCGCATGCACAAACACATATAAACACAGGCTATGGCCAGAGGCAGAGCAGCATTGTGCCTTCGGGAGAGGGTGTGGCCTGTTGCTGCCTTACAGCGAAGTGAGACAGTGCAGCGTCTCTGCCATACTAGGAAATAGCAGTGTTGAGTCATTTGGGCTATGAAAAGCACAAAATGCTGACACTTTCATACTGCCTACCCCGCCTACCCACACTGCATGTCACTGTTTAGAATGTATATCGCCTTTGGAGAAAAAAATATTGAGCGATGGGTTTTGGTCCATATCACCCAGCCCTAACTGTATATTGTTTACCATTTGAATTTTTTTTATTAAATGCAAATTGTGGAATTTCAGTCAGTATAAGTTCTCGGGCTGGTCTTGCATAGTAGTTTTAGAATGTTTGGACGAAAGGTGGTATAGAAAGGTAGGCTATTTAAAGTTTATAATAAAAATAATAAAAATGATTAAATATGATTAAATGCTAAACTTTGATAAATAAATAAATCCTATCAGTTACTGTGAGTGACACTGTGTAAAGTTGCGCTCCTGGTGGTGGTGGTGGTGGTGGTGTGAGTGGGTGGGGTGGTGGAGGTGTAGGTGGACGCACGGAGATGGATCCACCTCCCTCCTTCTCCCACTCAACACGCTCCTAACTCAGTAGGCACCAACTCTCCAAAGAGTTTTCCTTTTACAGGTCTGGAGCTGGTTGTAAACCCAGGGGAGAAGTTTGACTCTGACGGTGGTGGTGGTGGTGGTGGTGGTGGTGGAGCAATGATCCTCCAGGAGAGCTGCACATGTCAGCCCGGAGATCACCGGTGACTTCAGACAGCGGACTGAGTGCGGGTAGACAGGCTGAGAGTGAGATCAAGTCCTCTGAGAGCTGACCATCACAAGTATCCTGTCATCTGAACGATGCTGGGACTCATCCTGGTGTTTATCAGCGCCCTCCTGCAGGCTGCGGCACCCCGGGGTGCAGACAGACCGGGACGGACGAGGCAGTGCGACGCACCACAGTCGGTGAGTGCAGGGACACTTTCTCCTCTCAGTGACAACAACCTAATAATATCTGAAGATAGATGCTTATATGGAAACAAAACGAAATGAGCTCCACAGTCAGTGCTGAGTAGATAAAAACTCCACTTCTTTTCTCCTCCACTTCATCTGGAGTTTGATGAGTTCAGTGAAACTTCACCAGGACATTTTATTTATCAGTGCGTTTCATTCACTACGCGTTTGTTTCTGCAGTTCAAACTTCCAGGTTAGGTTCAATTATGATTTTTTTATTGGACAATTATTTGTGTCAATGATTGTGATGAACTGGTGTCCAGTACAGGGTGTGCCATGATACACAGGCACATAAGATATAGGGTAGATAACATGTAATAACAATCATGAAGTTAATTTCCAAAACAAGTAAAAAAAAAAAAACACAAGGAAGATTTCAATAAAACGTTTAGACGTTCAAAAAGGAGTAAGAAGTCTGACTTATTTAATCCTTACCCTGTTATAACCAGTATAACCAATTTATTTATGAGCTACTTATATATACATACACATAATATATACGAACCATACACACGTTATAATATAATATACCTATATACCTAACACAGTAATTATTATATTAATAAATCCCATCCTTCTTCATAAGAACATTTTATTATTATGATTATTATTCATAAATAAACAATATATATATATATATATATATATATATATATATATATATATATATATATATATATATATATATATTGTTCTCCATTTTTAAACGTGTGATAAATGCGTAACAGGTGTACAAGGGGGAATTTTTAATTGACCTTCCAGAGGAGGTTAAAATCAAAACACACACACACACACACACACCAACACCAGAACACCACACACACCACCCAAACACACACACACACACACACACCTACACACACACACACACACACACACACACACACACACACACTGACAATTAAATATGTGAGGTTTTATGAAATGAGGGTAATATGCAGATCTATGAGTGACTATTCCAGCATGTTCTTGGAACAGGATAAAAAGATTTTGGAGACCATGAGGTCATGGTTTTTTTTTGTTTTTTTCCCCCGAGCTGAATGCTGTGTGCCGGGAAGCGTCCAAAATAATTCAAAGCTACGCTTTCACTTCATGTAATTTGCAACGTGTCATTACGGCGTTCCCTGTGTTGTGTTATAGTATTTGCTGATAATAAAGGAGCCCTGTGCATCATTCATTTCTTCAACATTAAAAATCTCCATTTATGAACACAATTGCTTTTTTTTACTTCTGAAAACAGAATTCCAGCTGCATAAATGACATTTTGTTAGTCAGTTATGTGTTGGATGTGTTACAGCATTTCTGCAGTTTGGAGTAAACACAGGCCTGTGTGCAGAGTTTGACATAATTTTGTGTTTGTGTGAAGTTAAATAATAGATATCCACAATTAAACAATAAACAAGCTGATTTATGTGGCGTGGTAAAAACGGTGCTATGATATATAAATATAATGATAAAGAAAACACCACATAGAGGCTTCACTGTAAAAAGTCTCGAAGTTTGAAATGATATGGAGAGAATAAAATGCGTCACATGGCTAAAGTGATGCTACAGTCATAGCACATTTGCAGAAGCTGAAGAATGAAAAATATTGTAAACATAATTAAGTCAACTTCTCCTCTAGAGTGCCAGGCATTGTTACATTTTCATTAAATAAACACAAGAGACAAAAGGCTTCTTGGAGTAGAAATAAGTGGTGTACTTTAAGGCTGTTGGCCTCACATTCCCCTGGTGTAAAAATAAAATCACAAACAAAAGTATCATAGTGAGGTCAGAATGTGTGCGCGTTTCTTTCAGGTTTGGGCTTTTATGGGCTCCAGTGTAGTATATTTGCACTACAGCCTTGAAAATGCTTTCCAGGCCGAATGAGGCTTTGGCAACAGAGGTATGCACTTCAACAATACACGGGGGTCTGTTTACAGCTGAGAAGGCCCCTCTATAAACTCCCGTCCTGTACTACAGCAGTAGGAACCTTACAGCACAGGCAGACCGTAGCTGACTAGATGTTTTATTTCCTTCGCCATCAACGTAAAATAATATTCCAGTCTTTAACATGTTGCCCTGAGTATATGAGCCGTAAACCACAATAGAGGGAAAATGTGTCAGCGTCAGTTTGACAGCCAGTTCAAATATGATGGCTCTGGTATTTGTGTTTTCTTTTGCTCTTGAAATCCGTATCAATGTTATTTTTCCTTCTCCTTTTTCCACTGCTTCTTCTACAGCAAAGTGACATGAACTCTTTCCTGTGGAGAGTAAATCGCACTCCACCAAACCCACCCTCTTACTTATTTGGCACCATCCATGTGCCCTACACCCGAGTGTGGGACTTCATACCAAACAGTTCCAAGCAGGCTTTCCACACCAGTAAAAATGTGTTTTTTGAGCTGGACCTGACGGATCCACTGACTATCTCCAAGCTGACCAGCTGCCAACTGCTTCCCCACGGAGAGAACCTGCAGACCCTGCTACCTCGTGACTTGTATCGCCGCCTGAAACGCCACCTGGACTACGTCAAACACATGATGCCTCACTGGATGACTGCCGACCAGCGCGGTCGAGGCCTCTACGCTGACTACTTATTCAATGCTATTGCGGGAAACTGGGAGAGGAAGAGGCCTGTGTGGGTGATGCTGATGGTTAACTCGTTGACAGAGTGGGATGTGAGATCGCGAGGGACGCCCGTGTTGGACTTGTTCTTGGCCCAGGAGGCAGAGAGGATGGGGAAGACAACAGGAGCAGTGGAGCGAGTTGAGGAGCAGTGTCACCCTCTTAATGGACTCAACTTCTCTCAGGTAAGAGGATGGAGACATCAATCCTATTATTTTTCCTTTTTTTTTTTTTTTAACTTTACAGTTGCTCTTCAGAAAAGCTTTTGGTTAAATTGATTTTATTATCTTTTTTGTGATGTTGCTCCTGTTGTTTTAATTTCACCTTTGTTTGTATAGCACTTTGTGATTTTATCTGTGAAAAGCGCTATATAAAAAAATGTACTTATTTACTGTTATCATATTTAACGCTCTCATTATAATAATAATTCACAACATAGGTTTATGTTTTGGCTTTTGGCTTTTGGAGATAGCTTTATGGTTTTCATTGCGTCTCTACCTCAGGGGTCACCAGCCTTTTTGAACCTGTGAGCTACTTCAAAGGTACTGAATAATCCGAAGGGCTACCAGTTTGATACACACTTCTTCACTTCAACATTTTCATGGTTTCACTTTAACTAAATGTTAAGATAATAAAGAAAACTAGCAGTAACTTAAAAAGGTATAGGAAATGGTTCAACGTGCAACACTTTTTTTTCTTAATTCATTGCATTACATTTCATAGGAAATCTTTTTATTCTTTTTTTTTTACTCGCCACTAACTAGCACCTTTTTTAACGAATCAATTAACATTTAGCATTTGTACAAATTAACAATTTTGTAACATTTTACAAAAATCCACAACTTATCACAATCTTTTGTTTCTTGAACAAAATCCCATCTGCAACACTTCAACAAATTTGTCCCAATGTCTTAGTGAAAATAAGCATTTGAAGATGGTTCATTTAATACAAAAACGTATCAGTGCAGTGTGTAATCTATTCTGTCACCTGTATTGATCTTTGTGAGTCTAAAGCCTGGCAAAAAAAAAATGATTTTAGACAAAGGGGTCACCATGTTGGTGACCCCTAGTCTACCAACATGGTAGACATAGACCCCTAATCTACCTTATTAAATAAACACATTTAACAGCTGAATCTGCAGAAAGTATGAGGTGGAGCAAGGCACAAATTTGAGAGGGCGAGAGCAGGAGAAATGGGCTCAGTTGGACATTTCTATGAAGTCTAAAATAATGGGTGGATACGTTTGAAACACTCATCGCTAGAGTTTTAGAATATATCGAGAAAAAAAGAGCACACAATGAGTATGTGAAGTGGGGCAAAACGTGTCTTCTCAACAGATAATGAGTTTAAACAGGTGCCATTAATACATTAATACGAGTGGAGGCTAGAAGAGCTTCTTAAAGAAGAAGTAACAGGTCTGTGAGAGACAAAATCTTTGCTTGTTTGTCGATGCCAAATACTTATTTTATGCAAGAATTTACAAATAAATTCTTAAAAAAAACATCCAATGTAATTTCTTGGATTTTTTTTTTTTAATATTCTGTCTCTCACAGTTGAAGTGTAGCTATTAGGAAAATTAGAGACTTCTCTCATCTTTTTAAGTGGGAAAACTTGCACAATCGGTGGCTGCCAAATACATATTTGCCCCACTGTATTAAATGATTCAACCACCTGGAGGTCACTTGAATAGCGTGCACACAAAGCAATTCAATGTGCTTTACATGATTAAAAAGTGCAACAGAAAAATGGAACGGTTTGAAAACTGACTCCTTTTCAAAGTCAGAACCAATCAAAGTACTTGGCTTTCACATCCGCTTTAAATGCACATTCAAAGATTGACAATGTTTTTACTACTTATTGAATCAAAGTCTGCTCAACATTTGTGTGATCCACGATCAGACCACTAAATGTTCTGCCTCAGTGCCAGTTTGTATCTCAACAGTCCTCCTCATCATGTGGTTTATATTTTAACATCATGAGAGCAAGATGCTCAAGCAAACACAGTTATAGAAACATTGTGATTCTTTGTTGTCATACCCACTCCTGCTGTTGGCTTTTGTTCCATATAATTGTTTAGGATGCAGGAATTACAAATCCAAATTTCATCCTAAATACAATGTTTTGAAATTATATCATTTCAGCACAAAATGTTTACAAATAAAAACAAAAAAATGTATGCTTTGTTTACACTTATAGTAGAAACACTAGCGTGTAAATCCGCATTCAGACAGATTCACAGGGCTTTTGCAGCAGAATCTGTGGGGTCCTGAAGATCCATGTGACAGGACGGAGTTGTGCGGAGCTAATTTGAGCGGCGTTGGCCTTCCAGCGTCTCTTCTTTCATCAGCACCTCCTAACTACACTGTCAAAGTCACGCCGCCTGCCCTGAAAATGCCGGAGAGCTTTACTGCTCCTAGAAATAATCTGAGAAAAGCATGCTGTGTCTGTGGAAACAAGTGCTACTGCTTTCAGGAAGGTGCTACAAGTGTTTGTTGCAGAGATTGTAGCTAAGATGAAGTCCAATAAGGCCCTTCAAATATAATATAGTTTTCCTCTGATTTTTAATGCTTTTAGAAAGCAACAACTTGACAAAATATAAAGCATTTTTAAAGTTATAAAGTACGAGTTGTGCAGGTGGAGAAGCTACAGCATGAATAATCCTTTGCTTTTGTCTGCTAAACTACACTCAGGCACCTATCAACCTTGTTTTTTTTTGTTTTTTTTTTTAAAAAATGATTAAGTAATATAAATTTAAACACTGCATAAAACCTAAAATCATGATATCTTTTTACTGTTTACTTGCTAATCAATTATTAAAAGATGGGTTTTTGTTAAAGTTGAGACTTTACTACTTTACAACAGTGTCGGTGTCATGATGGGGCATTCGCGGGCCGTGCCCCCCCTGCTGACCTACTGCACCCCACTCTTCCCACTCTACAGGGGGAGCTCTGGGACTCTCCGTTTTTACTTCCTGCCCTCCATCTGAAATTGCACCCCCTTTGCGCGTCATCATAATCACGTGACTGAAACCCAGCTATTGGATATAACCAGACATGGGCAGTAGTGGGAAATAAGTGTTAACAGTGTATATTTCAATAAGAGACTGGTGAAAGGCTTCAAATTGAGAAGAGATAGATATTAGAAAATGGCTGCTGACTGCATTAAGACATGCCTTCGGAGACTCACTGCCATGTGTGAGAATTCATTCTCCACACTGAGGAACATCTTTTCAGACCACAGACGTTAGATGCTCCACAAAATAAAGGCCTGACTGGTTCAGCTCGCCTTTGAAAGAGACTCGACCCGCGAATGTTCTACGGAGTGGAAGGACACTGTTCTCAGGAGGTTCAGCACCAACACTCACCACCTCCAGCTGTTTTAAACCATTTTTAGATTAATGGAGAGAAATACCCCACACACAGAGGCTACTTTTACTAAATGACACTTCCCATTTGAAATTAGGTATTGATGAATGCCAAATTGTATGCACATAAGAACTGTATATACTGTATGTAGATGCATGATTTGCTAATAATTACTGACTATAAATAGTTATATGTATTCTTAATGTAACAGTTTATTTTGTGCTTACATAGATATATGTATTAATTTCTATTTCTGTGGCACATTCTGTTTTCGCGGTTCTTTGTACATTGTACTGTGTTGTTTCCTGTTTTCTTACTTTGTATCTTCCATGTCATTTTTTTTTTGTGAATGTGCCTGGACAGCGGGGAAGGGATGGGGTGGGTATATGTATGTGTATGTATTTATGTTTTCTTTTGTTTTTGTATTTTGTATAAATGTCATTTGCAATACACAAAAATAATAATTATACCTTTGACCCATTGAGGGGGGACGAACTAAAAGGGGGGAAAATGTGTGCAGCTTGTATATTGTATTCAAATGTTACCAGAAATGTTCAAAATGTCTCACACACCTCAATAAATACTTGATCACAACAAGTGCCTTGTTTGCGTGAATTGAGCTTTGTACAATGTTTTGAAGTGAAACTTGCCGTGGTTTTTAATGGCAAACGTGTATATGTAGAATAACACCATGAATGAACAAAAATGTGTGCCCCCCACAGTTTTCTAATTCCCCCCCCCCGTTGAATTTTGTCTGGAGCCGACTCGGCTTTGCAATGACATTGATCAACATCCAAAGCCATCTTGCACTATTTAACCTTTCTCAGATGCATTCAGTGCATATTATCACAAAATAGTTTGCAATACTACCCTAAAAGTCTACACAAACACCACATAGTGTGTCTTCTCATTGTCCAACTGTTTCCCAAATATGTACAAGACCAATTCAGATCTAAATTGAAACTGACATAGACATGATTGCTTGCAATTACAATAATTTGCAATTTAATCTAAACCCTATGTATAATTGAATCCCTCTATGCTTTAGTTTAACACCAATCAGGTCAGATGGATGATAGACCAAGAGCCAAAGTGAAATAATGCAAGTGGGATTTAGAAGAAAGAGAAACTGACCAGAGAGGGAAAGTTGAAGGGTTGACGAGGGTAAATGGACAAATGTAGGAATGTGATGGGAAACCAATGTACGTCGTCTTACGGTCAACGCTAATCTGAAACATGAGCAAACAGAGATCAGAATTGGGAACTTTTCCAAACCTTCTCGGACATATATTATTTGTTACCAATAAAAACGTCACAGGGAAGTTTTTGGAGGGTAATTTATCACCTGTCACACTGTAGGTCACTTATAAGTGCCTGGTCTCGGTGATATCAGTGTAATGGAGCTGGGACTACTGGGACTCAAACCATCCACCGCAGGCAACGTTTTATCCAGCTTCACTGTTTAGCGGCTGCTTTGGGACTCATGACCTCAGAGGAAACCAATATTGGTCAAAAAGGGGTACAGCAAATACATCATCCACGATGAAAGCAGGAGGCGGAGCTGTGGGTTTGAAGCAGTACTTATAGCGATGACGTTGGTGATAGCGTGGGAAGGATGTGGACGTACAGTGTAACGTATGCCGGAGCCTTCTTTAGATTTTTCTGGTATAATAAGAGTTTTCTCCCGCGGTATCTACATGATTTCCTCAAATGACAGAGTGTGAATATGTCTGAGTGGCATTTAAAATGTTGCGGAAACATTGGTGCATTTTTTACAGGCCTTGCATGATTAAAAATGCTAAATAAGATGGTTTCTACATTTCTTCAAAAATGTATGAACGTCTTACCAATCAGACTCTTCAAGTAAATGCATCAATAATATGTATAACAATAAGAAAACTACCTTTCTGTTAATTAAAAACTGCCACATACATACTGTATATAGCAGCGTTGGGCAACTATATCACAGCGGGGGCCACAAAAATATGATTGTATCTGTTGCAAGGGCCACATTATCAACATTCATGTCAGCATTTAGAATAATGACTGTTTTCCGCCTATATTAATGCTCAGATCAGTTTTGTGTTTTTATATCTTTGTGGTTTTGTCAGTTTTTAATCATTGTGTGTGTTATTGGAGCCATTATTTGTGTTTTTGTTCCTTCTTGTGTTTATTATCTGTATTATTATTATCTGTATTTTTCTGTCATTTTCTGTATTTTTGTGCATTTTGTGGTTACTTCCTGTATTTTTGTTGTTATTTTTCTGTATTTTCTTTTGTTTTTGTGCAAATTTGTTGATATATTTGTTGTGTGTCTTTGGAGCTATTCTGTATTGTGTTTTTTTATGTTTTTGTAGTCATTTTGTTTGTTTAAGTGGTTGTTTAAGTGGCCATTGTGTGTTTTATGAGTCATTTTGAGTATTACGGCAGTTTTTTTTGTGTACTTTGTCTATTTTGCTGTCAATTTGTGTATTACGGCAGGCTTCATATTCCTTAGAACTTCTTGAAATACAATTTTTGAGGATTTGTTTTGGGGTTTGCATGTGTGCGTTTCCACCTACATTAACACCTGTATTAGCTTTCACTGGGTCACACACAGAGGACACTGGTCCATGTCAAAGTGAAATTACATCATATCGGTGGCGCCTATTTCCTGGTCAGATGTCATAGGTCACTGTAGGAGGTGGTGGTGGAGCCCCGAGCAGCAGAGCGGTAAGGAGACTGGCAGTCTGCTGGGGTCAGTCTGGGCACTGCTAAGCAGGCAAACAGCAGCCATTCTAGCAGAGATCCTGGGTCAACCCCTGACCAAAGTGAATTTCCATCAGTTAAAACTACTTTGTGGAACAGTTTGTGCAAACAAAAAAAAAAGTCCAACTGTCAGTAGAGGATGAAATGTCACCTATGGGCTAAAGATCAAAGTGTAAAAGTTTAAAGGTATGACAGGGTGGTGCATGGATGGCTGCAGACTGTGGTTTCCTCTCAGCAAGAGAGCTGCTCTGTTTATAGCTTCACTGGGAGCCTGATGAGTCTATTTATTCAATCAGTGCAGCTCCCGTGTCATCTCTATCTGCTTGAACGGGTGTCAGACTTTTTGGTTGGCTGACTCAGCGGCTTCACGAATGCTGCGGTCACAGTGGGACGCTCACAGGCTCGTTGATGTGGTCACAACACCACAACCATGTTTATGCTAATGTGAAAAAAGATGTGCAACGTGATATATAGTTTTGCGTATGAAGAGAGGGGGTAAGGGGAAAATACGCAACTACTGAGTATCTGTTGGCTGTCCGAGCAAAATGACGTCCTCTTTATGAGCGTTTGTAAGGACTCATAGAAAACGCAGAATTCACGTTCTGAATTGGAAAAAAGCATTTAAACTTAATTTATAATCTGGCCCCAATATGACACAGAAATACCTCCATTCCATGTTTTGGGACAAGTTCACAAATTTACTCGCTATTTTCCCTCGGAAAACGGGTGATTGAATGTGTGACAAGTGGTCAAACGGACAAATATTTCAATTACGCTCATTGTTCGACATTGATCATGCTAACATGTGACTGAAAATGAATGCAGAGCATCATCTGAAGTGTGTTTTTGATGTGTTGTGATGAAAAAGGGGTTTATACGATTTATACGACTGCATTACAATCTGAAAAGGCACTGGTACTAAGACAGGTTTAGCTGATGATGTATTAGCTGAACCGGTGATCATTTTACCTCACGGCAGACGCAATACACCTGAAATCACATGACTGCGTGGGATTTTGTGGGGCTGTTTAATAAATACTGTTTTGGGTCAATATCACTCATTTGTATGGTATTTAAAACATGTGGCTAAGGGTCAAAAGTGTAGCAAACAGGCATACTACAGCTCGTGTGATGTCATTTTGCTTGACTTCAGCATTAAGCATATAAGTGTAAATTTCATAACAGTAGTTGACTCTTTAACCTTGTTTGGTATGATTTTGGGAAGTTTATTAGCCAGTAAAGTCTTCTAAATAGGGAAATAACTTAAATCAGAAACAGAATGAAAATGGGTAAATCCTGAAACGGAATTTAGAACATTTTGAAACAAAAAATTGGACTCCCAAACTCCCTATACTTTGACACACATAATCATTGATTCCCACAAGCCAGTTATCTATTCATTATCTATTATTCTACTTTAGTTTTAGTTTATATATGTCCCCAGTAAAAAGTATTACAAAGCACAGCAAAAGAGAGTCTTTGAGAGTTGCGGGTGGTAAAGCGTTACTACATCTCATAGCACAAATAAAATCAAAACGAGATTCCCACCCGTCATATCTAATCACACTAAATACAGAGCTTTGTGTTTCTTGGACAGGATTCACCCATACCAGACATGTTTAAAGGACGGATTTAACTAACATCCAAGTTTGCCCTTATCCAAATATTTACACTCAAAGATGGGTGTGTGAGCTTGGGTCTGAGAAGAGATGTTGGCTGCAGTGTGAATGATGGAAAATGTAATTCTATGTCTACACTCTACTCTTGTTTCCCAGTGACCTCCTCACTTCCTTCAGATCTCCTCCCTCCTCTTTTCAATCCTTATCTTTCTCTCGGACATGTCCCTGGGGCCCCTTGTCCCATTGCTAACCCATTGCTCATCTGCACACTCACGCACGTGTATATTCACACACACACCCTTATTATGTAAAGTAAAGGAGAGAAGGAGACTAGAGATGGACATTACCTCAACATTAGAGTTCTTCAACTCTCGCCCGGAGATGGACAACTTTTATCACAGCAGGGGTTATAATTATCAACATTCATGTCAGCGTTTAGAATATTGACCAATCTGAGCATTTACACAGGAAAGAACAAAGAATTTGTGTGGTTTTAAATGATTTTTTCTTGTATATTTTCCCTGTTCTTTTTGTTTTACATTTTTTGTTATGTGTGTTTTTGTTGTAGTTTTGTGTGTTTTTCTAGTCATATTTTGGTGTTTTCATATTCATTTTGTGTGGTTCTGTTGATGTTTTCTAGGTTTATAGAGTTTTTTTGTGTATTTTTTTTTGGTCTTTTTGTGTGTTTTTAGAGTGTTTTGTGTATTTTTGTTGTGGTTTCGTCTATATGTTTTAGCATGTGTCACATTATTCCTTAATTCAAAGATCGTAGGGAAAGGTTCATTATTGGAAAGACTTATTATAAAACATGGAAAACAGCAGCAAACTCCATTTAGCGCATTACGCGGCTAAACTTTTATCACGTGCGCAAATATGTGACAAAACTTCATGGAACACGTATCACGCAGATCATCTGGTCTTGTCAGCGAGTCCCACTGTCGCTGTAATGACTTAATCGGCCCCGTAATTACTAAATAGCCCTTTGCCACTCAGAGGCACTTAGGCAATTATGTGCTGGCCAGAGCTGTGCAGGCCAACACAGCGCTGCATGTTGAAGGGAATTACAGAGGTTTGGCCTTAGATGATGAAAAAGAGAAGGCACATTGCGCTTGAGAAAATAATTATATTGCTCATATTTTTGGAACCTCTTTTTAAAAGTTAAGCAGTCACAATTTTATTTCTTTATTATATATTCATTCAAAAAAAGATGTCTATTTGAAGACTAAAAAATGATGACAAAGTAGCTTCTGGCAATGGTTTTTGCCAGTGCTTCTCTTTTTTCTTCTTTAGAAATAATGTGCAAGTCATAATCTCTGTCCATGAATTCATTTGTCCAGAGCCGACCCACCCATCAGTACACATTATATAAAGCAACATGTTCGTCCTCTCTATAAACTTTGTGAAACATCAATATCTGGGATTCCATTACAGTTTTTTGCTAATTAAAAGTGTTATTTCTAAATGTCGACAAAGTATAATTACACTTTGAAAGTGTTTCCATTGAAAGTTGTAACACGTAGAACCTCCTTGTAACACATTCCTTTGTTGTTTCATGTCTAATGTGGCAGTAATAGTTTTTAAGGATAATAATGCTAAGAAATGACCCGGTATTCTCTCTTGTTTACACGCACTGCGTCATGTTTTTTCGAAGAGAAGTGGACCAAGTACTTCACGTCATATGACCATGTACGTCACGTTCTGTGACGTACATGGTCATATGCTTTTGCGACACATTTCAGTATCAAAATGTCTGAAATACCTCCTCATTCAAAGTGTAAAACTTTTTCATTTTTTTCCAATACCTTGCGCTATTTAGATTTTGCGCATTTCCAAGGGTAATGGAGACGCAGCTAGTGACATGTTGAGCTCAAAAGAAGCATCAACTACATGCTCTGAGCGGAGTTCAGCGTTTCACTCAGTGAGTCCAACCCAGGTCACGGCCCCCTGAGTACCTGAGGGACCTGAGATAATGACTCCAACATATTGTGCCTGAGCATTTTCAGGTTGGATTGATCTCCCGTAACGCACTGATCGAATCCCATCCTCCTTTCATTGGACACAAATTAAAGGAAGAAAATGGATGTTCGTCACCCTTGTCAGTTTATTCTCAAAAGCTGCTGACAACCCGTCTGCAAACACACAAGCACAGACTCACACTCTCATGCGTACACATACAGGCTGCTGTAATTATTCTGTCGACATAACAGCGGAAATTGCATGTGAATAAAGCAGTCTGATCATCTTTTATTCTTTAGGCATGTTGTCTAAATGACACAGACATGCATAATCCTTCATTCTATATCTGCTCATTACAACATAAAGAAATTGCAGTCATATGTTTGAAGGTGGATGAGGTTGTTTTTAATGGAATGGGCAGGTAATTTCCAGGATGGCTGAGGTTAATCTTAGGTTGTCTGGGCTAAAGCTGATTGATCACAGACAGGAATGTGACTGACTGATTTCCTCAGAGACCCTATTGGCCCCTCTGGAATGCTGTTGTCTTTTGAGGAGTTGTTTTATTACCTTTATTCTACAAGTTTAACCCTGTTAGTGGTGGGGATGTGTAAGTGTGCATTACTTAAATTGAAATTCATGTCTGATATAGGAACCGCCTTTGTTATATTTTATCACTTTCAACTGTAATTAAATGTACAGCAATCTAATCTGATTAATCTTGGAGGATAAATTAAACATTTTGAAGGTTACAAAGATCTGTGGTTGAGCCCTATCAATTTTATACAATATATACATTTTTATTGAATTTATTGAGTTATTTTTTTGTTGATTACAAGCCCAAGGCAAAAATGTTTCAAGCGAGTAATTGTACTTGTGTAGTATTCTGTGTACATGTGATGATAGGATAGGTCTGAAAAGTAATGCAAACATTGTAGATTATCTACTACTAAGTTTTGTATATGTACATTATATACAGTTATAGAGGTGTGTGCTTTTTAAACGTACTTGCGTTGTGTGATTTAGCTAGTGTGTTTGCAGAGAATGCTATGTGTTAGGACAGCACTCAAAAGCCTGGAGTTTTGGGTTCAATTCCTGGGTAGAGAACCTGGGAGCCATCTGTGTTTTGCGAGTATTTTAGCCTCCAAAAATATACATATTTTATTTTAATTGGCCTGTCTGAACTGCAGATAATGAGCATATTTGTCTGATTTTGTTGCCTCCAGTTTTTGGTTTAGACCAAGGCTGTGGCTTAAATAAATAAATAAATTGTTCTGTGTGCCAACCTGATTTTGTCATATTTTTCGTGAATATGAAATGAGATTTGAATGACCTCATCAGAATGGAGGGGCCAGAACTGATGGACTATGATGCCAGGCCAGATGTTCAGCTGTGGTTCTCCCGGTTCTGGGGCCTGATGTGGCCCTTTGACTCTCATGCAATGGCTCCCTATAGTTTAAGCTTAAGTTTCTGATTTGTCTTTATTCTCTCTTATTTCACCTGTCAGTCAGCAGCACAGTTTTCCTAACACAGTCTTTTTACCTTTTTAAGGAGCACGCTGTAGCGATTTGAATATGATACCCACCATATGGCAGAGTTTATTTAACACAAATGAGAGAAGGAATCAAATTTAGTGAGTGAGCAACAGAGGCTCTGTATAGTCTCAGAGGGGCGACGTTGTTTAATAAGACGTAGAAGAAGTGTGATTTTAGGTGTGACCACAAACTCAACGTGGAGCTGAGCACTATAGCAAGGAGGGAAAGTGAGATGGAAAGGTCCAAGAAGAGAAAAGAGGGGATGAGAAAGGGGTTTCTCAGTGGGTGGCTCTTTTCTCATTTTTCTTCCTCCTTCTGTCTTGTGGGTATGCATCATGTGACCATGTGTAATTGGCCTGTGGTCACACCAGAGTTGTGCAAACAGATTAGCAGGGAAACTTGTCAGCCCAAAGCCCTGGAGTGTGTGTGTGTGTGTGTGTGTGTGTGTGCGTGTGTGCGTGTGTGCGTGTGTGCGTGTGTGCGTGTGTGCGTGTGTGCGTGTGTGCGTGCGTGCGTGCGTGCGTGCGTGCGTGCGTGCGTGTGAGATTCACAGATGTGGGATTCTCTGTGGAACAGTTTGATGAAATAAAGCCTAGTATTAATGGTGAACAGGTGGCGTTGCTGACTTTGTCGCAGACGTAGGCACAGTTAAGGAGAAATGTCTGTGTTCATGAACCGTTGCACAAGTTTATTCAATACAAAGACATTTATCCATCCTTCTATGCTTTTCGTTGCTTTATTGGACATTACTAAATGTAATTATGACTGCTCCATACTCACATATTCCAGGGGTTCGATGTGGTTTGAGGACACTCGAGGATACAAATTTTATGCTCTGCCATAAAGCCAGGTTCCTCTGCACCGCTGCACGCACCGAACAGTAGTTCATTGTGCAATCTGTCTGGTTTTACTAAGACCTCTTTTAGCGAGTTTGTTACATGTCTACTCATAGATTTATTTTTTACCACACAGTGAACAAAAGCTTGGTGTTTTGGTACATTAATTACATTTATTAACTGCTACAGTTAGCATCATCAGCCTAATAATCACTTTGTTATGTTGTACCTGCTTATCCTGTGCTGCAGAGTTACAACAGGGTTGGCCGTAGCCTGTAGCAGCTTTTGCAGAAGCTCGTGCCAGAATAACTTGTGCTAAATAGGTTTCTAGTTTTTTTTCTTTCTTTTTCCAGTGCAACCGAAACTTTAATCTTGTTAAACAGCGGCAGTGCCAAATCCATGCATCTCTGAAACAAACCCACTTTTTAAATGATTAAATGTATGTCTGGAATTTAAATTTGAATGTGTAGAAATATCCACAATTACTGAATGAAAATTAATTTGCTAACAATATTGATTAACACAAAATACATCAAAGACACTTTTTCAGTCTGAAACAAAAGATTGAAATGTGAAGTCGATCTTTTGTAGTTGTAAATCAGCGATCTACAAGATATAGTGAGTGACTGCTTATTTTCATAATTTTTGCAACTATTTTGCAAAATTTTTTTGCAACTATTTTGCAAAATTTTTTTGCAACTATTTTGCAAAATTTTTTTGCAACTATTTTGCAAAATTTTTTTGCAACTATTTTGCAAAATTTTTTTGCAACTATTTTGCAAAATTTTTTTGCAACTATTTTGCAACAATTTTACAACAGGCTTAAAAAAAAAATTTGTAGATTCACATAAAGCTTCATGTTAGCCAAAGTTTACAGTTTTCTCCTTGGTAATTTTGACAAAAAACAAAGTTTTGATTTGATCATTAAAAGTTAATTCAGTTTTAATTCACATTTTATTCTAGTTATAAGAACTATAAAGCTTTAGGGTTAGGCCGCCACCCTAACCTTTATTATTTGAAAAGGTTAATACTTGACCATTCTTCTTCAAAAGTCATAATAAATGTGCAATTGCCTATTTAAGAACACTAATAATAAAAGTTGAGTACAAAGAAAAAACATTATCCTTTTTATTTTCATCTATTTTTCATGCTCAAAGCTTAGCAAGGCTGTTCTCGTGCCCCCTCTAATCCTCAGGGGGCGAGGGTTATAACGTCACACCCCCCCAGTTTGGGAACCATTGGGTTAGGCCATGGCTCTTATTTCACTCGACTATATTTAGTATCATTTTAGTCTGTAGAATATCTATACCAATATTTATACCGACATACCAATAATTGAGAAATATTGCTGTCTTAACATCGCACACAGAGATTACAACTATTATATACTAATAATAATAATACATTTTATTTATAAGGCACCTTTCAAGGTCACTGTACAGAAAATAGGTTAAAAACAGTAGAAAACAAAACATAAATAAATCAAAATCTACTTCTTATAGCATATTTAATATCAGGTTCCTTTCACAGTAACTTTCTTCTACACCTAACAATAGCAATTTAATTAATGAGTTGATACAATTTTGTAGAATTTTAAAGGGCCCATGTTAATCAAAATGAACTTTTCTGTGCTTTAAACATGATAAAAGTGCTATTAGGGCTTCATACACATGCCCAAAGTGTTTTCTTCATTGATTCCCTCAATCGTTAGTTAGAGGGTGATTTGCTCCTTTCTTACTGCAGGGCGACCCCAAACACCTCACTACAATTTGATGATGAATTTGAAGCGGCACTGAGCTGGAGAAGCCGCGCCTCCAGGAAGCTCTCTGCCGTGATTGACATGTAAACAGACACGCCCACAAAGGTGAGCATTTCAGCGTCCTTTGCGCTGTGCTATGTATGTATTTTCTACAGTCTATGTATGTACCGGTGAACGCCCCGCCCCCACGCTCTGTCTCGTGTTTATAGAGCAGCATGAGCTCAGTAACGGAGTGGGTGGGAGGAGGGCGGGCCGTTCTCTGGCCTTATGTCATTGTGCGGGGAGGAGGAAGTCAGTGTCCTGTCTATAGACACGCCCACTTATGAATATGCATTAGTGGGACACAAATCAGTCTGTTTGTGTAGAGTTGCTCAGAAAGTCACTTTTCAGAGGCTAAAACTCTGGAAAACAGGTGAGTTTGGGAAAATAAACCTCAAATACTATGTTTCTGGGGTTCTTGGAACAAATGGCGATGGGTGAAAAATAGCATGGCATGACCTTTAATAGTTTTTATTGTTTGACAAAAATATTGCACATTTGAATTTGTTATTGTGCATTTGTTAGTATTTACTCCCTGTTTAGTTTTATTAAGGGGAAAAAAACATGGACATTTCTCTGCTCTCATTGGTGTGATACCTTGGGGAGTTGTGAACAGTTGTGAAAACCTTACATCAAACCTTACATCATGCACATTAGAGGCTTAAAAAAAAATCAAACATAAGAGTTCTGCATGTACCAAAATCCATGAGCATTGAAAGTCTGCGCTGTGGGATCATTCCCTCTATGTGTTGGGTCTGCCAAAAACATTCCTAAATTAGATTTAAGCTGAAAACAAATTATGTCATTATTAGAACAAGTGACGTAATGATTTATGGTTCTGAATCTAAACTTACCGTCTCCTTAGTGACGGCCTTCTGTAAGATTTATCCAGCTATCTCATTTTCTCCTCCGTGTTCCCATATTTATACTACCTCACTTGACCTTTACGACTATTCCTTGAGAGGATCCAGTGATTACATCTGAAATTAAAAAACATCTAAAATCCATCAAGTAGTCAAATTCAATATTGACCTTGAATGAAAATACCAGAAGAAAAGAAACAGTTCCAGTAAGTTAAATTCCAGCAGAGTTTGCAGTAGAGTCCAGGAACGGAGATATGGAGCATTCTTGGTTCTAAACTGAGGTGACAGACAATCAGAGAGTGTCGGGAAGAATAAGAGGAAAAAGAAATCTCTCGCACATACAGTATGGTTCCATTAAGATGGTTGAGTTTGACTTGGCTGGAGAAAGTCGTTGTGTAAGCACAGACAGTTATTGGTTTCTGACGCCTCTGTCAGCTACGTGCCAAACCACCTGCTTGGCTACGTCCCAGGATACACTGCACCACGCTGCATGGGTAGAATTCACTATTTGCACAAAGAAGTTCAATCACTGCATATTTGTGATACCCCATGCCTATAATGAGAAATGCATTTAAATGAAATGTTGTCTTTTGGTATCCACCTTAATAATTATTAGTGCACCAGATCTTTAAATGTTTTGGATACAATAACAACCAATGTGTTTTTATCACATCATATTTTTGTCACATTGTTCGCATCAATACTTTTATTTATTTATTTACAGTTTGTATCAAATAAAACATCTATATTTGTATAATGTGATACACATTATACAAATGTGACACATACATTTTCTTTCTCTTGTGCTATTTCCTGTCTTGGTGCATTATGTGATGAACTAGGCCATATTGTACCATGCCTTGAGGAATGAGCAACTGGAGATATGCTCCGGTTCAAAATTAGCCTTACAGATGGGATAAGCAGGGATGAAAAGTGGGTTGGATTAATTTGTTTATTAATTAAATGTGTGAGCTTGACAATTAAATTGATATTTCAACTACACATGCGTGAGAATTTGCAGTTAAGCCACAGTAACCAAACTCTTCTCGAGGCGTCGTATCTACTAGTAAACTGTGAAGCTGATTAGGATTTAAAAAGCTTTTAGTCACTATGCACTGATGACAAAAATGGTCATTAAATGTATAATGTTGTGCTGTGTCTGCGTGTGTTGCCAGGTAGAGGGTCACCGAGAAGGTGATTCGGGGGGAGGACTCTGTGTGATTGATTATATTTCTTGAAAGCGGCTGGTATGGGAGAGCTACTACACTCCTTCACAGTGAGCCGAGCTAACAGAACTATGTATAAATACTGGGCAATAAATAGCATAATACCTGCATGCCGTGTCTCCAACCGTTACCTGGTCATTGGTCTTGCTACAGAAGGATTTGTTTTTATAAGTAATGCCAACTTGAGAACTATTAACCAGGTTGATGTTAATAATACATACACAGGGACCACATGCAGGCTCAGTCACTTTCCCCCACCCGTCTGTCAAGAAGACCCCAAAGATGGGCAGTTTTAGGCTTTCTAAAACCAGCAAGATGCTGTTTTCACATTTAGCAGCTGACATTTGCTTTTGCTTTGGAAGAAAAATAATCCTCTTTTGTTCCCAGGCTACTCATCCTTTCACTTCCCAAAAAACTGTAAACCCTTGTTTATAAAATGCTTGATTGCTGCACTTTAAGCGCTTAAACTCGCAGACAGTATTTCTCTCGTGCCATACACGTATTTTGGTTACTGTGACCTTCGATTCGATACAACAGTGCAGCGCTTGACGGAAATGTCAAATTTATGGGGCGTTAGGGGCAAACAATGAGGAACATATCAGAGAAACATGAAGACCCTGCTAAACGCCAATAGGTTTAATTAAATCCAGGCCACAATCTTAATAAGCGTTTGGTTTTATAAGGTTTTCTCAGGTGCTCAAGTTACCGTCCACAGTCCCGGCTCATAAATGTTGGGTTAATTCATCTGCCTTTGTGGATTAGACTTGCAAAAAAACGGTGACCTGTCATAGACGCCTTCTTGTGTCCTGTGCATGGTGAGATATATTCAGTGGTTCAGGATTTTATGCAGAATAGACGATTAATGAATGCATGCATTTGGGCAACTTCACGACATAAATTTGACGACCTTTACATCCAGTAATGGTTTAGCCCATTTGTCAGTTTACACAACACAGTGCATTTTGTAGTCTACAGATATATTTAGTTGCTATTTGTCTGTCTGATAGCTTCTCTATCCCTGGTGAACGGCTTCACTTGCTGCAGGGGCTCTGCCTCGTGTCATTTTGTAGCTTCTGAGATTCTGATAATACAAAAAATATGCAATGGCTTCAAGCAGAGCCAAGCCATGTTTAGCATCAACTTGAGCAAATCCCATGTTTTTGATAGATTTCTCTGCTGTTGATTCTCATAGTAATAGTGTCAACGCCTGGGGCAGCTCACAGAAGCCTGACAGACACACAGTGCAGGCATGCGTGCCATTGTTGACAGCTAAAAGCCAAATCTTTGTGAAAGCCTCATGGAGAGAAAGTTAGTATTGGAATGGAAACACAAGTGTAATTTATCAGCTTGCCAAACTGCAAAGAGGAGAGACTCAGCAAAAGAAGGTTGGGATAGGGCGAGAGAGAGAGAGAGAGAGCGAGTGGCCAGGGCCCCTTAAAGCCTCTGTAGTGAGCCATGGTGACGGCCAACCCAAGCACTGGAGAGTAGTGTGAATGGCTTTTTAATGCCTGCTAACAGCCGGGGTATTTAGTGGGAAAGAGGGATGACTGAAGGGATTCGATGAAAGATGGAAAGGATGGATAAAGGATGAGTGTGATGACAATATTTGAAGAAGAGTTCCCAGCTGGCCATTACTCTATCACTGCTGCCCTCAGGAGCGGCTTCACAAGAACTGAGAGCATGAAGTCCGGCTTGAGTTTAGTACTTTTAAACGGACGTCACTTGGGTATTAGTAACTGCACAATTTGTCTCACACACCCACCCACTCACCCACACACACCACATTTTAGCTTTAGACTAAAATGTATAAAGTCAGCAATTAGTACTGTACATGCTTTTACAGCTGCTACTGACTGAACTTGATTCAGATGTTGATAAAATGCTGCAGAAAAGCAGTGTTAAAAGATACCTTTGTTACAGGACAAAATGAACTTCTTTATGGTTTTTAAATTTTGTTCAAAAAAATCTAATTCATTAAGACCATGAACTGTTTCTGTATATTTTACACAAAATGTAGGTAAAGTGAACTATTAACGTAAAGGGTAGTGATTGATATGACATTACTTTCATACTTATTTACTGCTCGTGTAAAACCAAAGCATAGCCAAGGAATGCTGTAGAACGTCATACATAAAACTACATCTGTGCCTGTGTTGAGTTTTTCTGCAGAAAGCATTTACTGTATCCATAAAAACACACACGAGACTCTTGAGACCGGACCTTTAACAATGGACTTTTATAGAGACAAATGGAATTCTGGTTTCACAAATACTCTTTGTGACATGTGTGCTCTGTCACCAGCTGCTTAGGTTTGTGGTACCTTTCCAAAGATTGAAGATAACTATGTGGGTGTTGCTGTTTTATGCCAAAATCTCTCAAAAAATAATGGGTTCTCGCCTTAATAAAACAACAATAAAGTGTAAACTGTTTTTCTGCAATTTGTTGATTTCAAAAGTGCATTTGAATTTAAGGAGCAGTGCACTGTATTTCCCCCCTATGCAATAAAATTAATGTGTTGGGTATTTTTAGTACTTTTCAAGCGTGACAAAAAAAAAAAAAAAAAAAAAGATTATTGCCATAACACAGCATGTGTCAACACAAAATGGCTCTGGACTCAAACAAAAGCTACAAATGTTCTTCAGAAAATATAGAAATATAGTTTTGTTTATTTGGAAACTATTTCAGAACAAAATAAACACAAACTTCCCACAGCACAGACATGATGAGTTTTTAGACTTTTAGTTACAAAGTAGCATGGTGTTCCTCTATGCAAGAAGGAATGTGCTGCATGTTTTTCCTGCACTAACGTGTGCAGAGTACTCTGGATTCCTCCAACAGAAGCATGTGTTTGGTTGATTGGAGATTGAAAATTGAGCGTAAATAGTGAATGGGTGTAAGGATGTCTCTGTCAAACTGGAACATGTACTTGGGGTGTAGCGATCCATTGATCTGGATTGACATACAGCATCAATTGTTTAAAAAACTATCCGGTCAAATCGATGGAAACTCAAACCATCGATTAACGTTAACAGGTCTTTTTTTCCGATTTGCTAAAAAGAATGAATGTCATTTAAATATCTGAAACACTTCAGAAATAAAATTGTCAAAA
The DNA here is from genome assembly GCF_900634775.1 of Gouania willdenowi. Classification (NCBI taxonomy): domain Eukaryota; kingdom Metazoa; phylum Chordata; class Actinopteri; order Blenniiformes; family Gobiesocidae; genus Gouania; species Gouania willdenowi. The sequence goes on along the minus strand of NC_041047.1, from coordinate 21,327,872 downwards.
GATCAAAATTGGTTTGGTATTTTTTTCTAGCTTCAAATGGGTTTATAGTATTGCCTTAAATCGAAATCGAAGGCCCCTGAATCAAACCAAATCATGGCAGACTTTGTGATGTCGGTAAATATCGTACAAAGAATCCATATCATATTATATTGTCATGAAACTAGTGATTTACACCCCTACCGTGTACCCCTTTAGCCTTTTTGTCATCATAATAACCCCTTCATATTTTTTATTCCCCGCCACAAAGTGGAAGAGGGATATAGGTTTGAGCTCCGTGCGTCTGTCCGTCCGAGTTAAAGGGGACGGCTTTTCTCAGAAACTTTGGCGTGTGGCTTCAGGGTATCAACACCTTGATGGAGTTCGAAAATGAGAAGTGCACAATTTATTTTTACGGAGTTATTACCCTTGTTCTGTTTTTTTGACTCTGCGGTATCTTCAAAGAGGACAGCTTTTCTTAGAAACCGTTTAAGATAGTTAGTAATTTTATATATTTAATATTTAAGGCATTTATTTTATGTGTTCCTGATATTTTGGCAAATTTAGCCTCATCTTTTAACATTGATTGAGCGAATTAGACAAGAATGTATTGTTGGCTTATGGAAAAACATTCCCCTTCACAGGGACATTATCTTTTCCCTATTATCTTGTAATTGATTGACACATATTTCCAGGTACCCCCTGCAATGCGCTCATGTACCCCTAACCGTACATATACCCCTGGTTGGGAAACCCCATTATGCAAGACTAAGCAGGTATAGGAAGCGATAAAGTGAGATTCTTAATGCAGTAAACAACATCTAAAGTCAAGTCTGTGCATAATTTTGATTTGTACAAACTGTTTCCTGCCTAAAAGTAATTCTGAAAAATCTGGTTGTTTTTGCATTATTTTTCAAAAACTACATAAACCTTTGGCCTGAAATTGATGAGGCATCATCATCATCTGTTGTTAACAAAAACTTTCAGGCCATGTCCATGTACCGCTGTTCAATAAACAAACCACACAAATGCTGATCTTTGATTGGTTGCTGTCATCAATGCTCCTCAGAATGTAGTTGAAGTTTTTTGAAGGATGTGTGGTTTGGGTTGAGTTCTTCAGTCGTATTGTTGCCCACCCAGACAAACCTGCTGCTCTATCGCATGTTTCCGACTCGAGAAATATAAATACATCCCTTTTAATCAGCAGTGCATTCTTTGGAGGCTCATTTGGATGGAATGTTACTGAAACTTAAGGTATCATCATTCATAAATAAATGTGCTTTGGGAAGCTCGATTTCACTCTGTTCTGCAGCTGCAGTTTGATACACTCAATTGTGATCTCTCTGCGGGTTCGATGACAACACATCATTGGCTTCAGAAATGTCATGGAACCCATTCTGTATATTGTACAACACAGACCATTCAACAAATGATTACATGCAAATTGTCTTCTATCATGAGAGGTCCTTGGCTCTCACTTGCTGTCCGTCTTCTTTCCTAAGAGCTGGTTCTGCTTCTGACGTTCTGTGGACGTTGGGGGGGTGGGGGGGGGGTCCTGAGTTCACCTCCTCTGAAAGGAGATCTAAACCGTGTGCTAACGAGAATGCCAAGTCTAACTTGGACTGACAGCTCATCGCGCCGAGAATGCTCCGTCCATGAGTGTGTGGGTTTGGGGGTCGGAGTGTGCCAAATAACTGAGTGCATTTATTATGAGAAGGTGAATAAGTACAGTAAAGCTTAATAACTCCCTCATATTTTCACATGCACGCATACAGGAATGTACTCACGTAAACACACATGGAGATAAGTGTTGAATTACACCCATGGAATCAGACAGGCACCCTATACATGCATCAATCATTCAGTAGTAATAATATTTAGGTATCTGATTGGAAATGTAAGGAATAAGAAAGCCTCTCTTCTTCTATAGTTCAATTGCATTGTGACCTTAAACATGGGCTTTCTCCGCTCATCTAACCAGGCTCCAGATGAATAGCAGATGGAATGAAATGAATGAAAGAAAAGAGGAGGAATAAAACAGGAGGGGATAGCAGTTGAAGACTCAGGGGTCAAAGTTAAACAGGAGAGACAAAAAGCGCTTAAGAGGCGCAAGACACAGACAGGGAGGGGGAGAGGGAGTGCTAAAGAGAGAGTGAGCAAAGGAATGACAGCGAGCCGGAGATAAAGGCAGCCCAAGGGTCAGGCCGGGAGCGAGGGAACAGTCTGCCATTTTCAGATGAAAGGAATCCAACCAATCCCCTCAATGATAAACATGTGTCTGCGTCGCCCATCCCAGGACTCGGCTCTTCACAGGCATGTGTGCGTTTAGCCATCTGACAGTGTGTGCCTCTGATGTTACAGACACCGCATGCTGACACTGACACTGTTGATATCATTATACACTTTCACACACACGTACACTGACACCTTGTCTGCCATTTAAGCAGCAGTCGGCAAGCATCTCAAGTGTTAACTGACATAAACCATCACCCAGTCAGCACAAACCCAAACCACACGCAACACCTCAGAGGTCCTCAAAGTACTCAACAACTGTATATTAGCAAATGTACAAGTTACTTGTCTGTTTTTAGAAGTCTGTTAAACATTACAATCATGTATATTACATTTTGAAAAGCTTTAGAAATGATTTATAAAACACTTTTGGGTTTGTTGTGCCACAGTCTGCCTAAGGAGAATTGGTTAAGAACTATAAAAATCAGTTTCCAACCAGGAGCTGTGTGAACCTCATAGTTGTACATGAGTCCATCGCAGTGGATACATGGACACATTTACCAAGGTTTTTTCTAACAAACAAAAAAGAAAACAAGAAAAAAAACTGATTTTAGGAGTGCTATGTATAAAACTATCAGATTTTTACAAGTGTGGTCCTAATCACTGCAATACTTTTGCAATAGTTTGTTTTCCATCATTTGTAAGCAATATTTAATACTCCTCCATGTCAGTAAGTAGCTGCGTTGCCATTACTCTTGGAAATGCACAGCATTTTACATTTTCATGAGAACGTTTTTCATACGTTTCAATATTGAAAAGTATCACATAAGTGCAATGGAAACACTATTTCCGCAATCACACATCACACAGCATGACGTACCTGTCACATGACCGCTTCTCTCCTAGAAAACATGGTGCGGTTATTATACCAAAAAATATTACTGCCACATTAGACGTGAAACAACAAAGGAATGCGGAGTGTTATAAGGAGATTTGGAGCGTCCATCTCCCTGCAGCGAAGTCTTGCAGCATGAAATTTCACGAGAGTTAAGAGGCTCCTGTCCAAAACAACCTTCACTGGAAATATTTTCAAAGTGCAATTATGCTTTGTCTACGTTGAGAAATTTCGCTTTCATTTTGTGAAAATCTGTAATGAAAACCCAGCTAGTGGCAGCACACATAACAATACACCTCAAATTAGCATGTGGTGTGTGAGATGTATTTAAAAGGAGTATTTCCATTGCAGGACTGAATTGGTAATGGTATGAAGAGGAAGTAAAAACAATTAAAACACAGGAGTGTGCAACTTGAGGCTTGAGCCATTCTGACGAGAATGTGCAAATTTTCACACATTTTTGCAAAGGTTCTTGAAGTGTTCACAATACTTTGTTGATAATTTGAAGGTGAATTTTCATCCCGATCAGCTTTTCACTCTGTAAAACTTGTGGTTTTGAATTCCCCTCGATTTTCCATCAACCCCCCCAGAGACAGAGGTTAAGAGAAGGGCCTCTGTGGCTCTCTGTTGACTCAACCAACATGCTGGAGTGTTGCCATGGCCGCTGCAAGCCTGGCCTGAAATGAACCAGGTGGGAGATCTTTAGCAGGCATTTATGAGGTTCCAAACAAGCAATCTAAAAAAAAAAAAAATATTCCCCAGTTGTTTATTGTGGCTTAAACTGTATTTTACTCTCTGGTTGGTATTTTCAGAACAAAGGCTGTCTGAGTGTGGTGAGCTTGTTGAACTACTGCTACTCACCCATAACCATAACCGCACCAACTACCAGGTCACTGGCACACAGTTAGAAGAACCTATAATCACCTCTCTCTTTAATGTCCTTGTTTGTGTTATATTTGATGTTAGACTTCAGTTGCATGGCTTGTTTTTTCTCTGAAAATGTTGTTATTGAAGAAAATGTAGAGAAAAGCACGACAAAAACATCAATAAAAAGTCAAATGATTGAAATCAGGTGGGACCCAGTGTACACATTGCACTGGAACTAAAGACGTCAAAAAAGTATTTTTTTTTAAAATAAATGTGTGCATATTTAGTTTATTATTCAAACATTAAAAACCTTGTATTTATTTTATGCATGACTACTGACTAGCACAGGCACCCTTTAATTAGAGTGTTAAAAAAATATGTGCAGCTGCTTCTAAACTCACTATAATCTTGTAAAATCCCAGTGTTAATTAAGATAGGCTTTATTCCACAGAGGTTTTGATGAGGTGATAACGCCTAACTCATGGTGGAAAAACAGACCAGAGTGTATTTAGACAATGTTATCTTATCAATATGAATAATAACTAAAATATTAGGGTATGAGTTGGACCTGAACTTTGGTTGGGACACCATCAAAGTGAACATACAAAACTTTATTAAAAAAAAAATCAGTGAAATCTCACGGTCATGGGGGTAGGAAATAGTTTCCTGCGTGGTGAGGCATGGCTCATTAAACTAAAGTGTGTCTGTTTGTGTCAGTGTGTGTGTGTGTGTGTGTGTGTGTGTGTGTGTGTGTGTGAAGAAGTGGGTTTGTTTGTGCATGTGCATCATGTTTAACCAAGACTGTTGGCCTGTAGGCTTGAGCCCTGATTGGGGCGGCGATAACACAAAGGTAAGCAGAGGACAGGAAGAAAAGCAGCGTGCGTGTATTCATTGATGTCTATGAAATACGCTGTAGCTGTACACTTTCAGTCTTTTTTTTGTGTAAACATTGTAATGTGTTTACATGTCCTCTGAATGAAACATTTCCTGCTGTACTTCCCTGGAACATGCAAGCTTTAGTCTTGCTGAGTTTCCCTTTGTTTCAATTTATTATGAACTTTGCTGAGCTCTCAGATGGTATTTAGATAAACAAGCCAAACACAAACACACAGGGAAATTTAAAACTGCAAGTCTTGTATTTATTTTCCTAAATAATGTTTGGTTATATTGTGCCAGCCAGCCTTTTTGTGACGGTTGCCATTGATTATAAACACAAGCATTAAAACTATGGGAATCTCTCACTAGTCCACAACAAGTAGTTCTATTATCAAAACTTCTATAAAGGTTTTATGTCACTCAATAAAAAGCAATGTAAGAATGTTATATATTGCATACAAACTTGTATCTGGTTAAATAAATGATAGTTTTCAAGTTATTGTTGACACATATGAACAGGAAATGTTGAATTGAATATTTTACTCCCTCTATTTGGAGCTTTAAAAAACGTATACGGAAAATAACATCCAGGCAAGAAAAAGAGATGATATCAATGTTTTAACTTTAATCACTACCACTGCAATTTATCACAAGTTTGACTGTTCACAGTTTAGCTTTGATTGAGGATGTACTCCGGAGGGTGTATTTATTAAAGTTAAAGTTAAAGTTATTTTATCTCACATTAGGACATCGAGACGTCCTCTCAGAAACTCCGTAGCAGCTTTAAGTAGGATATATCTACTTTTTACACCTCTGCATATTAAATAATATTGAAATCCACTGATACAAAGGAGACTATGTGCACTTCCTATTGTAATACCCACTTGTCACTTAGGTTGTGTGTGTGTGTGTGTGTGTGTGTGTGTGTGTGTGTGTGTGTGTGTGTGTGTGTGTATAACTATTACACGCAGCAATCAGAGTCTTAATCATGTTGGATTTCTTCATACCAAACACTTACTCTAGGGATGCATGCTGCAGTGCGGGCACTCAGTAGTTAGATGAATATGCAAGTACTTTTTCTGATGAAATGATCACTGTGATGATTATATCAAGTTTAGTTTCATCTCAACTAGTCAATCAAAGGCAATAGAGACAGAAACAAAAGACATAAAAGGACAGCCAAAAATGTGACCCAAAGAGATTTGATTGGTAGTAATCGTAGTTGAAATATATATCACAGATTCACGAAAGAGTCATTTCATGTGTGCGCCAGATGTGTTGTGGAGAAATCGTACCATTAGTGTACCCGTTGAATGATGCATGGAGATACACAAGAAGAGAAGGAGCAGATGAGCTTCATCGTTTCTCCTTCTTTTAGTTTCTCACTGAATACACACATATATACACACATACATGACCCAGCATTACATATTGATTAAGGACATTGTACAAAATGTTGTCTAAGCTTTGGCAGAGTCTCAAATTAACAGAGCTTGTTGCCAAACTGTAGATTTATGAAATAATCAGAGTCTTATGAGGGCAGTTAAATGCCCAGTCTCTGATGTAACAGCCAGTTTCTAGTCAAGGCCAGTTCAAAGAGGGCCTGCTAATCTATGACCACTATTAGTGAAACCTCTTCACCACATGCTGCTCAGATTCTGCTATACAGCTCCAAGCCACTGGCAGCACACAGGGCTTCATTCCTGTATCCCATCCCTGGACTTTGTCTTTCTTTGCCTTTCGGCACCTCCCCCTCTGCGACTGCTTTTTGTCCGATTTGCTCCGTGTCTTTTGTTGGCTTCTGTGTTTTTCCTTCATCTAAGTTCACACATACATTTATATTGATCTCATTTCTGTTTTTTCCCACGTAACTAGCGTTTTTTGTCTGTGGTTAATCTGGCACTGATAGGACAATATTACAACGTATATGGTTGGATTTAATAACAGTTTACGTACATAAAAACGTAAGGAAATGTCACTGCTGCTATTAGACATTGCAAGTGATCTAATTACCCCACGCAATCAGGATTGTGTATGTGAAACACCCAAAATAACACAAGCAATCTATGAAGCATGTTTGACTCTAACGAATATGAAATCTTAAAGCTGATATCTGGAGTTTCTGAGAAATCTATGTTTATGTATGATTCTTTCGAAATCTGAAAAATACCTAACGAGTCATTTAGTATGTTCTACTGCCGGTGGTCATTCATATACATTAATGTATATACAGTAAGTCCCTCCTTCATCCTATAGACCCCTATACAAATGGAAACGATCGCCGAGTGCTCCCAGCTAATAGGCTTCAACTTCCTGTTTTTGAGACTGTCAATCAAAGTCAATGCGATACTGTGCACGGAAACAAGGCCGCGCGTCACAACAGCAAACAGGTAAATATAATTTTGGCTCTTACCTGACCCATAGACCTATATCAATGCGACCCAATGTGACCTTGTTATGTTCTGCGACACGCGTGCAGAAAAGTAAAGGCGTGGCTTCAGGTAGATTGCAGAGATAGGGGGAGGAAGTGAAGCTGTTGAGGGCGGGACATCGAAGCGTCCTCTCAGAAACTCCGGATGTCAGCTTTAATGGATCAATTTTGCAGATACAATGTTAATTACATAAAAAAGTAACTGATTTCAATTCAATTGAACTTTATTTCGTTTTAATTATTTATTATTTATTTCAAGGACTATTTTGCACATTCAGGGCAGTGGTTGCCTAAAGTTTAAGGAAACAGACTGGGATAGCGAGAGGGTCACTGGTTTGAACCCACATGGCCCGTCGCTGTGAGTTCTATAGTGAGCTTTATGCAAAATGGATGAATGAGAGGAGAAGACATTTTTTCTGCTGAGTGAAATAAATGAACTAAATTTTTTTAAATTTGAATCCAGTAATTCTCGGGGGCGGGTCATGTGGGTCTCGGGGTTGTGTACGCGTGTTTCCTGCACAGTATGTATCAAGTAAAGAAGGTATCAGCACTAAGTGGAAGCAATTTTTCAAAATAAAATGGCCAGAATATACATACAAATAAAGTTAAAAATACATTATTTTATTTTTGCTTTGTGGCCGCACCAAATGTTCCACAGATCAGTACTGGTCCATGGCCCATGATTGGATCTATTATTCAATGGCATGTTGAGATCAACAGTTTGAAAAACAATTGTATTTTCCACATTACTTTGTTTTCTTTTATTTTTATTTAAAAACACAGAACTTTATTTAACTTATATCCATTTTAATTAAACTTGATTGGGTTTCATACTTTTATTCATTAGCAGAAAATGTTGGTGGCATTTTTGTGTTCAGGTGTATGATCTTTAATATCTTCTATTTCTATCACTGTGTATACTTCTGATGTAATAAAGAACACCCACATTTAACATCATTAAAACTGTTTGATTGATTACTGTGCAAGTAGGTTTGAACAATTTAAATATTGTCCGGTAAATTACTTAGTAACATTCCAGACAAAGGAGCAAAGAGTAAGAATGTGGTTAAAGAAAACCTTGTGTTGACAAAGAGCAGCAGCACCAATGGCTGTATTTTATTCACGCACACAGTAAAAGGATTTGCTGGGAATGTAATTTTTTTTATCTTCTCAAGTTTTTATTGCAATTGTTGCAGATCCACCAAACACAAGCCAGGTGATTTATATCAAGCTCTATACAAAGCAGTATTTGTGCCTTATACCTCAGACTGCAGGTGGTCAGTGCATCAGAGCAGCAGGACAATTTCTTGGTTTTGTTTTACTGCTCCATAAGGGTTGTTATCGATCTTATTGGTTGAGACTATACTCTCTTCTTTTGCTTTGTGAAGAACTGTCCTTTGGCAGCCCATTTTAATTGTTCATCACCTCTGAACCATATGCATTGGTTTATGGAAGTACTTTTACTCTTTGGTGGCTATCATGAAAGATAAAAAAGCAACATAAAAGCATTGCTTGGAAAAGTCTTTCCATCTCATTTTGGCAAAAGCTGCAAAAGTCTATGCTTACTTTACAGACACAAAGCCAACGTTTCCAAGCAAGACAGACAAAACTGCTCTTAAGGATGTTTTATAGATTGGGATAATACAGTTTCCAAAAGTAATTTAAACATCTTTCATAAACAATACAAAAGCCTTTTTGTTGATTGTACATTTTCTGTGTTGGCAAACCTTATTGGCAGTTGTTGGTACATTTGAGGTAAATAGTAAATTGACTTATCTTGCACAGTTTTTATCATTTCTTGTGACTTGACATTGCCAAACACTTTTACCAATCCACACATAGACTCTCATCAAGGCCTCATTCCTGAGGCACTTTAACACACAGACGGGCTGGGAATTGTTTCCCCAACCTATTTAATCAAAAATGAACCTCCTGGTCATCCTAAGTTGTTGATACTTGCTTGTCTGCTCTGATTTTCGAAGCTCAATTGTTGGAACTTCTTACAGTTGTGTGAGTTTTTTTATGGCTGAGCATCATGATCCTTACTTGTAATTTTTTGCCTTTTAACTTTACTTTCAGTCCTTCTTTAGTCAACGCGTCTTTGCCTATAAAAAGTTTACATTTGTCTGTCTGTTTTTTGGCAAGCTAAGTGTGCTTGCGTGAAATTGAACATTTCTCCCACTGATTTGCCGTGAAATGGTGTGCTTGTGTAAGATTATGGCGTGCAAGCCTCAGAATGAAGTGAACAGAGTGGAGGTTTGATCTACTTCGGGCTACTTCTCCTGATGATGGTTAGACAGTCGGGGTACTGTGCATTTTGAATAAACTATGTAGTGAAGACAGACATGTGGAAACACACACAAATACAGAGTATTCAACTGCGTGCACACTAGCATTGAGTTATGGTCAATTCTGAAAAGGCGAGTATGTTCAGTGTTGTGCACAGGAAGGAGGAAGGACATGAAAGCTAAATAAACAGTTACCGTTGACAGTGCTGGAAGGAGAGCAGCCATCAGCCAAGAGACAAGAGGGAAGGAACACAGGAGGAGGTAGATGAAGGCTTAGACTGTATAATCTAGAGATTTGCCACAGCAGCTGGATAACAAGAGTGGGAGAGAGATATGAGGAAGTGTTTGAGAATGATGAAAGTTGTTGTCAGTGCTGTGACAGGTCCGAGGTTTGAGGAGCTTATGGATCATGAAGATGGGGTCATCTGTGTAGGTTGTAGATCAGCTGTTAACTGGTTTCTTCAAACTATATTCCTCCTGACTTTTTTTCCATCAAATTGACCACATAGTACCAGTAGTAGTTATATATTATCTATCTTACCTCTCACCATGAGAGCATCCAAGAGAGAGTGCTTAATGTGAAATCCAACAAATCAAGAAACTGATTCCTACCTGTAGCTGGAGATGGGCACCCTTAGACCTCCGAGACCCTGAAAAAAGGAGCAAGCAGGTTGGAAAATGGATGGATGATTGATTCCTGTCTGTATGTTTGAAGCTGCTACCTATGATCATTTTCTCATTAGATCAAATAGTAGTATATTCTTCTTAGATCATTTTCTCAAAAAAAAAGATGTAAAAGGTTGAAATTGTCACTTGAAAGTTTGATTTCATCTCCACTGCAAACTCTGCATTGGTTGACCTTTTTGTGCATTGCATTGCGGGATGTGCAGTCCTGTAAACAGATGAATAGAAGTGTTTTGGAGATTAAAACAATTTCAACCTTTAAGTTCTTTTTCAAGCAAATTATATTTGATTTATTGTTCAATGAGACCTGCATGTCTTTATCTGATAAAATGTATCTTCTCTTCAGTTAATGATCAGGGTGAGCCTCGAACTTTTCTGAGTCTGCATGTTTCATTCGAGGCCCTCAAGTTTCCTCTGCCATCAAAACATACATGATAGTGACATTAGTCAAAGTTGGCTAAATGTGGTGAAGTACTCAGTCTCAGTAATAGATCTGTCTTTCACTCAGACCTGTAATCTTACATACAGTTCACTGCAAAATGGCAATAAAAGCTCTTTTGTAAAATCCTTTTATATTTTGGCACATCACATGTGAACTGCTTATTTAAATCACTTTACCATGTTTTTTTTTTTAATGTGGAGTATGTATTGTATGTAGCGTAGTTCAATCTGCACGTCAGTTGAAAAGGTTTAACAATACATTTCTAGTCTTTTCCACTTTCTCAGATGGACACAAAAATCTTCAATGGGTCAGTAGTAAATCTGCCTAACTCCTCTTGGCATCCCATCTTTTCAACATAATGTCAATGTGTGAGGTTGAAATCCTGTATGTGTATTTGACACTGAAACCTCTGCAAGGATTCCTCGCTCAGAATGGCTTCAGACAGTGGAGCCTTTCAGACCATAACTTGGACAGAATGTTACCTCGGTTACCCAGTCCACCTTTACACAGGACATTATGTGCGGCTGCCATGTTTCAGCATCACTTCAGATGACGCTGCAAAGACAAATCCATAGATGTCCAGAAGAAAAAAAGTAGTTAGCTTAAAAAAACGTAGAAGGCTAAAACTTGCGACGAGTTGCCACCTAAGGGGTCGGGGGGCATGCTCCCCTGAAAATTTGGCAAAAGTTATGCTATATGATGTCCTGTGGTGCATTACTGTATGTTAATGTAATTGTGGCTTTTCTTCTGTCTATTTTGTAGCACTTTTCTTAACATGATGTATTTGCTCACCTAGTTTTTGTTTGCATGATGCATTTAAAAGTTGAAATCTGGTATCCATGATAATGATGACAAAGAATTGAGCATCATTATCAGTTTACCTCCTTCCAGTTGAATATCAACCAATTTAGAGTTTACCAGTAGTATGGGCGTTTGGTCTCTTAGTAGTCCTCTGTAGAATGCTGTATGGCACTGTAACATATCTGCATGATTAACATGCTTTTTGTGTGGTTTGCTTGTAGTTGGTTTTGGTAATATATTTAGTTGTATCAATGCACATTAATATTGATAATATGTCTAACACAAGCACATTCATATTCCTAATATATCTTACGAATACCCTTACATTGTGATTTTCTTAACCCAGTTCCCTGGGCACAGGACTTTTAATTCATGATGATAATGATCATAAATGTTTAAAAAAATACGTATTCAATTCCATAAAGAAGAATTAAAAACCCCTTCAAAATCTACTTTTTTTAAATTTGGTCTGTGAATTATTCTTACCAGGGACTCTTTTCTTTGTTGAATCTTTCTTAAAGATAATGTTTATTTAATTTAGTTGAATTCAGTAATGTTATGAATGTTAAGATTTATTATATTATTGGGGAAATGTTTACAAACAATGATTGTTTTCCTTTAGTTGCAGCCGCCAGATATTTGTTTCGACCAGCAGAGGGCGTTGGTAACCCGGTGTTCGGTTGGTATGCAGCTATTCTTCATTGAAGAAGAGATGCTACGCGCTAGCAGACAGAACTGATAGAGAAACGTGGCTTTTGCAGATGTGTATGTATGTATGTTCATATTGATTCCATACCCCTTTAGCACCAAAAGGGGTATGGAATCATTTATGAACATGTTTAAGAGTAGAAGGCAGCCATAAAGAGAGTATTAGGCGATTCCGCTCACTGCCTACGCTTCTGGACATCCCTGCAAATAATTTTTTGGGAGTTAGTCTGTCCAGAACTATCTTAGATAAGACATTTTAGGGTCCAAGTTTGCAGCCATTGAGTTGGTTTTTAACTTCACACAGCTTTCTCTGCCTACTCCTTTCTCATGCTATTGAGAAGACCAAGCTCATCTGGTTTGTATAGCATCACACTTCATAATGGGAACTGGGTAAATCCGACGGTATTTGATGAGAACATTTCTGCTGGAAAATATGTGAATGTGAAACATGTTAGGATTAGTTGAGGCCATGATATGAGAGATGGACTAAAGATTTAGAGGAGTCTAAGGGTAAAGGTATAAGATTCATCTGATTTGGAGTGAAAACACTGGCTTAAGAGGATTTTTGACCCAATGAGGCAACACCAAATAACTAATTTACTCTACATTGATTTTCATCAAAGCAGATGTTAGGAGACTTGTCAAAATTTCAATAGAAGCAATGCAGTCAACATTAGTTTTACCAGCACTAGACATACAATTGGGTAGGTTGGCGATTATTTAACCTTCTGAGGAAAATTGCTAAAAACATTGACTTTAAGATGCAAGGATACTGGGATTTGCTGCCGTAAGGGGTTATTGGTTCCAGCAAGATTTCTTCAAATTGTTGTTTGAGGTGTAATGTAATGTCATTGTCACCACAGATATGTTTTAATTTTTCTTCAGGTGTAGTTAAGATGTACAGTAGAGTTAACCTCATCTAAGTGAAATAAAAGTGATCTGTGTGGCCTTAGTTTAGGGCTAAGAAGGCTCAGGCCTAATGCTAGTAGCAGACTGAATATGACTGAACCATTAATACACCTGCTCATCCCGTTTGGGGTAATGGGAGCCTTTTGGTGACTGACCTTAGGCACTAAGCACTGGTCTATCATCGGTCTAACTCTCAGCTAGCATCCACCATATTATGACAAACTGATCATCACACGCTCCAAATTCAGCACACATGGGAATCTGTAGAGATGAAGGACAGCTGACATAGATTAGGGGTGGGTGGTGTCACACAATAGCCTACAATAATCTAGTGTTGGTGGTTTTAGTGATGCACAGCAGTTGGCCTGCAGACCCTATAGACATGCTACAAGAAGTCTTCATGACTATTGGCTTATTATTCTATTTACTACTTTTACATCATTGGACAACATTTTTATATTCAAATGATAAGTGCTTATAAGATGTTTTTGCAATAATGACAGAGGGATGGGGTTTGTTTGCAGATAACTGTAGTGGGCAGGCAACCCCTCCCTATTTCCATTTTCCTGGAGAGTTTTGATAAGAGTGACAGGAAGCTCCAGGGACTGGCGAGTGTATATCGTGCAAGTGTGTGCTTTTGCGTGCCAATGGGTCCGCAAAGAGGACAAAGATAGAGGAGAGAGCTGAAGAGCTTGCACGGCAGTTGAGGTTATATGATTGAACTTTAGTCAGAGAAAGAAAGAATGTGAAAAAAAAAAAAGAAATACAAGAAAAGAGTGGATGTACGGAGGATTATTTTCTACTATGTTACTAAACCAGCAGAGGGTACCTCCCATCCAAAGACCCTCGCCCCTGCAGCAGAGAGAAAATAAGATGGAACGAAAGGAACCAGAAGGGAAAGAAAGAAAGGATTTTTAGGGAAGCTGAGATCAACAGGCTTCTGCCACTGGGAATGTCTGTCTAGTAATCCCTGGATTTCCTTTGCTGAGACAGGAGGTAGACCAGGCACTGAGGCAGACTACAAGTAAGAATGAGGACAGAGAAAGGAAACAGGAAGTGAAAGAAAGGCAGAGACAAAAGAGAAGACAGATTAAAAAGAGGGTTGCTATGCTGTGATTTCTGCTGTCTTTAGTGTATTACTGCAAGTAGAGGGAAAAAGTTATTCAGTAAATGGGATTATTAGTGATTGAGTACATGGTTCCAGGTTTTATATACATTTATTTTTTTAGAATGAAGACTTGGATAAACAGTTTTTATTCATTCATTCAATTTACAGTAGTTTTTGTTTAAATAATCAAACCATGTAGATATAAAATTACTAAAGGGCAGTGAGGCTGTTTTATGAGAAGTTTTGACATCCAAAGTGACACCTCAGACTTTTGTAATGTGGAATTTGGGCCTATGGGACTGGCTTCAAGAGTCTTTGAATCACAAGAAGGACTTGGGTGCAAGACAATCTACACTTTTTTAAGGCTAAAAATGTTTTTCCACAGTAATCTTTTTTCCACTTGTATATGTGTAAAAAAAAAAGAAAACAGACTTAGAATATTTTCATCAGATAAGACGAGACAAGCTTAGCAAGGACTTTTGTGGGAAAATTAATTGTTCGTGATTAGTTGAAAAGCTGATAGAGACACAGTAATGAATAAACAGTGTGTTCCAAAGTGCATTCCAAATTTCACCACCCGTAGTTTGGCCTCCAAGGCCAAAATTCCCTTTCCTGAACCCTCCAAGGATGCAGTCATAATACAGATTATTTAAAACAGGAAAAAATGTCCGAAACTTTAAAAAAATGAAAAAAATACTACTAATTGGGACATGTTTAACTCATTGCGTCCCATTCACGTCTATAGACGTGAATTGTGTTTTTCGGCTGGGGTTGCTAGGAGACAGTGTGACGAAGCTCTCCGGTGAATATCTAGCTTGTACTATGATGTAGTGACCAACTGGTCAGTAAGAAAACCACTCAACTCTAACATAGATAGTAAAATAATAATAATAATGTTGCCATCAAAAGCCAGGTCTTAGTGTTGTTTTTGTAGTTTTATAGAAGGAAACCAATGTTGAGTTGTCACTAAAGCAAAAAAAAAAAAACAGCTTCTACTAATAGATTATTTCAGAAAAGGCCATTTCTTTCAGCTTTTTGTCACAAACTAACGATTTGTGTGAAACTTGCCTCTATTCAATTGCTGATTACAAAAAAAGAAACAAGCTAGAAACAAAATTGTTTTTTCTGTTGAAAGTAGAGAGTAGAGATCTGTCAGATTTGAGATTGTCAAAGGACAAAATATTCTGTGGGCCTTTAAAAATCAGTCAAAATGCTCTAAAACGGCTGGCACTTAGGGGGTTAGAAATTTTGAAAAAGTCTGGCACTGAATGAGTTAAGTACTTTTCTAATCCATTCCGTGGCAATAGACCTGCCTGTTCAGTTTCTGTCTAAGATGATTAAATTTTTTTGTTGTTGAAAGTTTAGTCATTGGGATACAATACAGACACACACACACACACACACACACACATTAGTGTTGTTGACTCTTTTCAAGGGTTGCTCAGTAGAGATGAGGTATCACACTTTCCTTTTCTTGGGTTGCCCCAGATGTTATTTCAACTTCTTGCCTCCTTCTCTTCAGTCACCCCAGGGTGCTTTGAACCCAATCGCCTCTTGCAGTCTTTAACAGGGGCCCAGATGGAAGCTGGTTTGGCCCAGAGGAACTCAACAGTGTGTGTCCTGGGTCAGGGGTCCAGCTCTTCTTCTTCTCAGGGAATGAAATATAACCAACTCTGGAGGCGTGAGCTGTGGAGAGGAACGCACCGCCCGGAAAATGTTTGGACTATTTTCTTACCGAGGAGATGATTAAATGAACAGAGACACAAAGTGTACTTTGCTCTTCCTCTACCATTTTAGTAACACTCATTACTTTGTCTAACAATGCCCTCCCTTATAGCATGAGGATACAGCACCTGAGCTCCTGCCCATATTGCATTATGGATATTTTTGTTGTCAGGTTTTGACAAGAAGACACATTTTTGTTGTAGATCTTAATGTAAACCAAAGCCTTCCTACATGCTTTTGTTTTTGAATAATGTCTGAACTTCGAGGTATCAGGAGAAGCAGCTTCAAGTAAATCAGATTAAATGGTAAAAGATTTTTCAAACTGACATTGCCAGTCTTAAAAGTACCAAACTACATTTTGGTTTGAACAATGGATTATTAACAGCGTTAATTGTAGAATTTCAATCCGACATCTCAAGTCCATTTTCTCTTGTAAAAACATAGAAGAACTTTTTAAATAAACCTAGTGCAATTAAGTTTGTGTAAATTTGTAGCACTCAGTTCACATTTAATCTAAGTAACAGATGTAGGACGTGCTGTCACAATGATCAGGTCCTGCTATAGTGTGAATATCAGCTGTTTTAGCTGTGAAGTAATATGTCTTGATTTTCATCCTGAGAGCCAGAACTAAGAGCCAGAAGTGAGAAAATCACATTTCTTGGCAAGTATTTACATCTTTGTGGTCGGGATGAAAAAATCCCTCTCAGAAAAAAAAAAGGATTTATGAAGCACCCTTTTACTCATCGATAAGGTGAAAAAAATAATAAAAAAATAACTATAAACAATATAAATGAAGAGAAAGTAAAACATCTCAGACCTCCTGCCTGATGCTGACAGCTTTTTGCTTTCATGCACCTGATTTCCTGGTTATATTCTATCTCAATGCCAGCTTTGACTTGCAAGTCTTGTGCCCACCAACCTAAACTTTCCACTGTGCAAATAGAGAAGAATCACCTCCATATGTCCAACACATGCTCCTCATGGAAAACAAGGCTTTAGTTGTCTCCTCTCCATTTTTTCCCCTCCACACGGTCTACTCTCTCTGCCTTTAGTTCTTTATTTCAATTTTTCAAAGCCAATCATCTAAATGTTTCCTTTGGTGTTGTTCTTGTGATTGTGTTTATTTATTTTAATTTAGATTAATATGAAGAAATATGAGTGAATGTGTGATTGTTTTGGGCTGTTTTTAATCGTGCAGCAGCTGGTAACAATGTTATGTGCCTTGGGTAATGCCTCAAGCATACCAGTACTCTGCTTATATACTATTTTTGCTTTTTTAGCAGTTTATAGTTGGATGACTTTATGGTTTAAAGACTATAATTTGACACTTCCGATTGAACTGCAGCCCACAGCCCTTCCATCACTCACGATTCAGATATAGAAAGTTGAAGTGGACGAGTGATGTAGTCAAATAAAAGTGGGCTCTCATGGTTCCAGCACCTTGTCATCAGCAACTACTTATCACATGCTTCACTCTATAGTAAAACCTTCAAACAGGCTAACAGTATAGCATGGCCTCAACCAGGGCTCAATGAACTTGAAGGTCAATGACTGTGTTTCACAGAGCTGAGTTCAGTGACATTTTCAAAAGCCTTAAAAGATCTCTCAGGTTTTCTCTACATTTTGTAGCTCGACTCCCTTTCCCTTTGTTTTCTTTCCAACAACTGCTAATGAATTTTTGGAGGCTTGCGCTCACTTTGCAGCTTCCAAAACCATCCATGGGCTTGGCTCGTTCCAGCTTTGTTCTTCAAAAGCCTTCATTTAATTACAACGGCAGTTTCTCACGCACATATCAGAGAACCTGAGAAAAAGGAGACCTGCTGCAGTAAACAATGGAGGGCAGAGTCAATGTTTGGGGCTTTGAAAAAAGCTTGGTTGTTAAAAAAAGAGTTGGTCTTTTACATTGAGTAGAGTACTTAAGCATGAGAACACCCACTTTGTGTGTGCATGTCATCGGGCACACACACACACACACACACACACACACACACACACACACACACACACACACACACTAACGCTTATGCCCTGGAACTCCTGCATTGATTGACAGACTCCCTCATTTGGGTCCTGCACAAACTCGGACACCATGGTTACCAGCGCAAAGCTGTAGCTTACTTTTCCTGGGATACGGACAATATTGAAATAACAACTCTCTTAACAAACACAACCACTCACCATCACATCTGTTATGTCTGAAGCCATTTGACTTGTTAAGAGTGTACCCGAGCTGCCTTGACGAAGAATGTCCTCACGGCTTTCGATGCTTTGTCAGATCCTGACCTGTCTTTACTCAAAGCTTCCACTGTACTGGTATTTCTCCTTAAAAAGTCCTTAGAGGATCTATAAAGGCCTGTGG
This sequence comes from Gouania willdenowi, assembly GCF_900634775.1. Lineage (NCBI taxonomy): Eukaryota > Metazoa > Chordata > Actinopteri > Blenniiformes > Gobiesocidae > Gouania > Gouania willdenowi. Next base: position 21,309,571 of record NC_041047.1, on the reverse strand, counting down.
GTAGCACACAGCTGGCAATGAGTCTTCGTCTATGGCAGGAAAAGCAGCAACTTTGGCTGGTTCGCCTCTTTGTGGATTTGTTCTCCGTCTCACTTTACTGCAACAATACCTGAAGTTTAGGGGAAATAAAAAAACTTCATAATTATTGAAGATAGGAAGCAAAATAAGAAATACAGCTGTCATTATCTAAACAGAAAAGAATTGCTTTAATGTGGTGCATTAGCATTGGGAAGCATTAACAGCGTAATTGCAAGGATCAATTTAATTCTATGTTTTATAATGATGGCAGCTACTGGTTTATGTGTTTGTGACAGAGTTACAGAGAGACATAGACAGTGGAGAATATTGGCATAAGAAGAGAAAGAAACAATTTCTGTGTTTAAAAATTTGAAAAAAAATCTGACTGTTAGAGTCACAAGTTAGTGCTGGTTGTGATTACCATGGTGTTTGGGTTATTAGGGGTTGAAACATTCAATGAGTATGAAATAGGCATTCATGATGTGAAAACAAAGAAAGAAATTCCCTGAATTGGGACTAAAACTTTTGACATTGGCCTCATTCAGTTGTGCAGCTGTATCAGCCTTAAGCTGCGTCACAAATCATCTGACCCTGGATGCTTCCTGCCGTAGGTTTCGGAATAATTAGGATCAGCCTGTTGTACTCTAAAGATTATGTAGAGCTTACTCACCTGGGAGTAATGTGAAAATCAAGTTCGATATGCAATGAGATTGTGTTTTTACCGCCATTTAGAGACGTTTCTACTGTAGTCAGGCAGCGTAACAGTGACTGACAGCTCAGTCTTGATTGCTGGACCAGTCGTAAGGGACTTGGGATTGTGGAAGGCGGGATCAGTGAGGTTAACCCCTGGTGTCTGGGACGGCTGCGCAGGCTTTTGACGAGCTGGCGGCTGCGCACGCCATAAATACTACTGAGAGAGAATTTACTTTTGATTTTAATGGGTGCTGTAAATTTCCATCATGCTGGTTCTGGTGAAAGGGAAAGGTGAGTTTTTTTCAAAAAGTTTCTCAGTTTTTTTTCCTTCTCCAGTTTTCCTTTTACTGCCCTGTTTACGCTTTCCTACAGAATAAAACTTTGAAAGCTTGGCCACCCCCTTATAATCTATTTTTTACCTGTACCCAAACTGTATTGAAATATATGAAATGTAACACCATTTATGCTGCACTTGCTTGCAGTACGATTGAAGTTAAGTAATCTTCTAATTGATGCAGACTGATTAAAATGGCTTGTTTTTGTGTGTTTATTGGCTGCACTTTTACTATTTCTCATCCATTGTGGCAAGCTTTTGAGCGTAGAAGACATCACATTTACCTCCAGATGGAGAAATTAATTAACAGGCTCTCTGTTCTTCCACCTTTCCCCACAGGTGTTGTTCGCTTTAAACCAGACGCTGCTGCAGCACGAGGGCGTTCGAGCAGGAAGTCTGCAGGGCTCCTACACCACAGAGGACCTCATTACTCACTATAACTGTGGTGACCTCAGCTCCATTATCTTCAACCATGACACTTCACAGGTAGGTTGGTATCTACCCTCAGAAACGGACGAAAGTCCATTTTTCCCGTGTTTTTTAAAGGTGTTTGGTTATAGCAGTTTAACATCATCAATATGCAGCAGCTGTATTTAAATTAAACAGCAGTTTATTAGAACTTTAAAATTGGCAAAATATGCTATCGAGCTAAATGTATCATTGGACCTGCATTGTAATAAAAATAATTTCATATTATAAGTGTGCCTTGCTGAAACATTTCAAAAAATCAAACAAGGTTGTAAATTTTACTTCTTAAAAGATTAATTTGGTTCTTGGTGGCTTTGAGGTTTTATACTCCAAGTCATAAATAATTTTAGAGCATGTAGTTGAAGCACATGAATCTCAATTCTTACTTTTGTGCAAGACATAAATATTTTGCAGCTGTTGTGGTTCATACTGAGAGTCTTTAATAATGTTGCTATAATTCTCCCAAAATATCTGGCCCCTAATGAGAGGTGTATTATCTTCCACAGTGGTTATATTAAAAATAGAAATGTAAACACTTCCTTGTGCATTCCACACACACAAATCTTCCTCTGCTTTTGCATATTTTTTTGCTACAGTGCCACAATAAGGCACTTCTTTTATATTTCCGTTATCTACAAATTCTTCTTAGACACAATTCTTTGTTGATGAGACACTTTTTTGAATGAACAGGGTTGTCAGTTCTACTGTCAATGGACTGGTTTTGAAACCTGGCAAACCCAAACCATTTAAAACCATTAAAGTTCGATATTCTGATTTACTCCAAAAATAACGGAAAAAAGTCAAACTTTTTCATCTCCACCGTAAAACACTATTTGTTGACATATTTGTGCATTGCATTATGGGATGTGGAGTCGCATTTTTGCTTTAGTCTGGTATTACGGGGAATACCGGGAAAAAACTGGAACGAAAATAGTGTCAAGCCAATCACTGTCCTCATTGTCTGGTGACGAAACAAAATAAATCACGGTAAGAATGTAATAGAAATCTTGGGTGGCAGTTTTAAACTTGATCTTAAATTTATGTTCTTCCGGTGCTACTTCCTGCTACTTGCTAACATGAAAAGGTGCACATTTTTTTTTTGCCAGTCACTATGTACTAGGGGTGTGTATTGCCTAGCATCTGGCGATACGATTCGTATCCCGATGCACATGTCACAATACGATACGATACATCCCGATATTAAAGTATGATGTGTACACCTTCATAAGAACATTATGTATGAAATATATTTTATTGGCATATTTTAAACTCAAAACATTGGCTTTAACATGCCATGTGCCAACAACTTAAAATAAAAAAAATAACATATAATCTGCCTGTGGCTTTTAAATCAACTTTGACTTTAGTGCAACATGACTTTAGTGCAACTTAACTGAGGTATATGCCCAGATCATCAAATAAAGTCAGAAAGTTAGTACTTTCTTTTTAGAATTTATTGAAAAAAACACAAGCTGGTCAACATGCCCAGGTTTCAGCACTTCTTTGTGCAGTTACAATGTTTCCTGCAGTGGAAAATACTTTCCTGGTTAAATAAAGGTGAAATAAATAAATAAAAAATGTAAAAAAATAAATAAAAAAACAGTATGGATGCATTTTGAATCGATCCGAGAATCACGCGACGTAATATCGCGATATATTGCCTAATCGTTTTTTTTCAACACCACTACTATGTACGCTAAAGGCACTGACGCTCATCAAGAGCAAAGAAATTACAGTAAATCAGTCACATATTTGGGGCCGTTTGAGTAAATATCAGCCACATGCAGCTGCCAACCATAAAAATAAATGTAGCAGTGTTTGAAACCACCTCAAATCTCTTGGAGGCTTAATTTGAGCTGGCAAACCTCTCATGGTCACTTCTCTACAATTACACTCTCATCACTTCCAACTTTTAGACTTTCACACCAATTCAACAAATCTGCACATATTAATCCTTCTCAACCTCGAGTTACTTGATAGTCTGACACTTTAATAGCCCTGAACTCTGTCGTAAATACAACATTTCACATCCACCATCAACTTTGTCCCTCAACATGGCCTCTGTTCCTTCTGCATTCTCTTGTAGCTGCCAGAAGGTCGTTGGGCACACGTACACACACACACTGCAGTATTGCTCTTGGTTCCCCTCCGTACTTGAATACAGATTTACTCAAAAGCCCTTCTCAAAAGTCAATTATGCTGTGTCACCCTTCCTTGCTGATCCTCAAGTCCCATTAAACCCAACAAACCGTGTAACCTCAGCTTACTGCATGACTGCAGATTCCACATGTTTTGCTCGAGAGACATACGAAAAACTGTGAGAAAGTACGCCAAACTTAACAGTTTGCAACAAATGACCGTGTCCATGTTTTAGACTTGGATCATCCCCTCCTGTCTTCATGCTTTGCCTTATGTTTGTTTTTACTCATTTTTCACCTTGAGGCCCATGAAAAGTTTGTTGGCCAGACTTTACTCGTACCCATGGCTACAGCTGTGTCCCACATAAGGGCTTTAAATCACACAAGTGTGCACCCCATGCTCGTGTCAGAATAACATGTATTAAAATTCCATCTATTAACACATGCTACAGCAATCAGACCACAAGACTGGTGTGTGCTTCTAAAACTTAGTGATCCAGTGTGTGTGTGTAAGTGTGTGTCATACCCAAGCCAATGGTTGAAAATATACCACAGAAATGTGAAAATAGTTTAAAGGAAAATATTAATTAAATAAAAAAGGGAAACTTGACATGTTTTTTTCTGAAAATGGACAATTAAAATAACAACAACAAAAAGTTCTAAAGTCCCCCATCCACTATTTGCAGAAAAGAAAAATGAATTCCTGACAGGACACAAGAGATGAAGACTGAGAAAGTGAGGAAAGGAGGACATTTCTGTCTTGCTGTCATGTTACACTTCCTGTGCAGGTTACAGGGAGCAGCTAATGGCCTCTCGTGTGCTAGCTTTTCTGCATTTGCCACTACACTCCCACCTTAACCCCATCTGCCTGAACACTCTTCATCATAGTACGCTCAAACTCGTTGTTAAGGTGCTCTTATGGGACTGTATGGAACTGGCTCTTTACTCACTTTCAAAATGACATAAAACACCTGGTACTACTGGTACTTTCTCTCCAATGACAAATACTTTGCAAACCAGCCATAACACAACATTTATAGCAATAATCTTATACATCAGATCAACTTGACATTCACCCCATAAATGAATACTGTATGTAATGATTACTACCACATCCTCAGGGATGGGTTAAATGCAGAGGACACGTTTCATATATGTAATAACATATATGACCAATAAAGGCGAAAACCCTGATTTAATCTTTAATTTAATCATTCATCTTTAAACCTCTCGCAGCACTGCATAAAACAGAAGACCACCTTTGACTCCCCACTAACTAAATTAATTATAAAGGGCTTTAGACAGTGTGTCGACAGGCAAGGTATCCGATTCAGATGGATTTCAAATTGAACTTGAAAAACCATTCTGGCCAATGCTGGCCACTTTCCTTTGGGTACAGTCACATAATTACAGCAAAAAATAAATTGCTACTAGTTATCGGCTTATTTTGCTTGTTCACACAGACATAAAAATGACCTCACTTCCAGACTAGAAAAGGTAGTTCAGTCATTCATATAGCAGGACTAAACAGGATTCATTAAAAACAGACACTCTACAGACAATGTTAGGGGACTATTCAAACAGAACTATAATTCTGTCCAAGATGACTGCTGCTCTTTCATGTGGGGACACTATGTAATTACAATTGTAAGACACAAAGCGAGAAATGAAAATCAACTATAGTTTCAGATAGTATAAATGACAAAACTGACAAGTGGAGTTTGAGTCAGGTATTTGAATTTCACTTAAGCTGTTAGAATATTTAAAAACTAATTTTTCCATTTCAATAATTTAATTAAAGTTAATTCCGAATTAGGTGGCTGTTTATTCCGTTTTTAATTCCGAATTAGATAATTCCTCTTTCTTGTAAACACTTCACTTGGTTAAAGCGGCTTTAAGTTAATTTGTATCATTTTGCACACGTGCGACTTGCGCCGATGACGCGCTAGTGACGACATAATCTAAGATTATATCTATCTCTCTTCCGCTCCGCGATCCAAACTGAAACCGTGTGTTATCGTCGAGCTGCTGCTTCAAAACTACGATCAAAATAAAGGTGAAAACAGTTCTTATGTGTGGTGTTCTGTGTTATAGCTGACAATAAAAGGTTTGTTGTGTGTTTTTCCTGATAGACATGATACGTCATGTTCGTCCCCTGTCCAATCAGAGCCTTTCCAACCCCCAGACCTAAAGCGGAATTATCTAAAGCCAAATGAACCTGTTTTCCATGTAAACCTCATTCGGGAATGGCCATTTCCATGTAAACAAGAAGCAGAAGACTTTAATTCTGAATGATTTAATTCGGAATAAATAATTCGGAATTAAAAAAACATCATGTAACCATGGTCATTGTGCATTGCTACTTTGCTGCTGACCCCGCTCATCTTCACAGATTAACGGCCTGTTGAATCCCTCATGGAGCTGAAAGTGGAGCAGGCATGGCTGCCTTCTCCGCCTGTGTGACTCATAATAAATCACACTGCTATTAGAAAAACCCACACTCGTTCACAACTGGCGTACATTAGTAATTCTTAGCACAATCTCAGAGTGACACATACAGTACATACAGTATGCAATACATTATCATTAGTGTCTGCATTTTAGATGACTGCAGTTTGACTTAGATCATACTTATAAGACAGATCTATGGCTGGGCGATATGGCTCAAAACTCATATTGTTTTTGGGGAGGGGATAAAAACAATATGAGGGGTGCGTACTATTTATTTTCAATATGGCGATTCAGTATATGAGATAAATTTCAATATTTTAACTCAATAAAGTCTTCCCAAAAACACAATTCTGGTTTAAATGTTCTGATGAAAATGCCACACAAGCACATTTATTAACAAACAGCTGCAGCATATGTGCCACTTTTGGCTTTTTCTCATAAGGGACAGCATGTGTGAGTGAGTTCTGTAGTGTAGCTTGTTTAGGGGAAGATCTGTGTTAGGACGCATCCATCTAACTGTGCTTTTCATGCTGTTTTGAGAAGTAACGAAAGCAGCGACTCCTGAAACAAATAATGTAATACAAAACAAGCTATAAGATATATACCTCAGAAATATGGAAACAGGTGTAAAGAGGGACACTGTGATTTGTACTGTGTGATTGTAAAAATCAAAACATGTAACAAAAAAGAAGATTTATCTCGATGTAGGTGATATTGTCATTTTCTATATCGGCAAAATAGAAAACTCGATATATCTTGAATTAATCACAAGGTTGAGTTTTCAATAAGCCAACACTATTAGGTTGTAAAATGTGCTTTTCCATGAAGTGCAGATGATAAATACATTTATCTTGTCAATGAAACAAAATGAGATATACCACCTAAGTAACTGTTGTCTTGTTAAAATAGGTTAAAAGTAGGGTAGGTAATTTTCTTCAAATACACTTTTTAAGTTTTTGGTTGAAATTGTCTTTATGTCCTGAAAGACATTAAGATCTTATGTGGTCTGAAAAAGGAACGAAGAAAGTCTGTCATCTGTAGCAGCTGTAAACCTGTGAAAACTTCGACCAATTAAAAAAGACGGTTCGTTTTTTATTAACCAATCACGTCTCTCTGTCTCCCTGCCTCCCTGCTTGTTCTCGACCCTGGTGACAGAGTGAAAGCTGAGTTTTTATTCACATTTTTTAACGTCTATAATGATAGAAACGATACAATACAAGCGATGAGCTGAGGTCCGCTTTTGGAGCACCAGCGCTCGTGCATTTGAGTGAGGGGCGTGGCTTTAGAGGAAGCACAGAGGGGAGGGGGCGGGTAAAAGCGGAGCACTTGGAGGATGCTACATTCAAAATCATGCTCGTTTTCAAAAATTACATACCCTGCCTTTAAGGTATTAGGCTCCCCAGTTGTTGAACTTAGTTTCAGCATAGGAGTTGAGTTTGATGGATGTTATCTCAGTCCTGTCCTGTTCTCTTCATTTCACCTAATCTCAACCGAGGCAGTTGGCTGCCATAACTAAATATAACTGATAAGACAATGTTTCATTCTGCTCAAACCAGGACACCAGTGGTGTCCTGGTTTGAGCAACTTCATCTCAGTGCAGGATTGTAGGTGCTTTTTGCGACACACTGACATCTTATCCAGGTTACTATTGTTTGCCAAGTGCACTTCAATCAACTGTTAACAATAGGCTCCAACAACCCTGTACTGACTAAACTGGTGAAGAAGATGTGAAAAAAAACCCCACCACATTTAATTGAACCATTATTGTTGCACACATACATTTTAGCACAAAACCACAAAGCTCTCACAGACACTCGTGGTGTTCTTACCATCTTTTCTCCATTGCTTTACTGAGATGAATGCTTTCATATTCAAACACCAGCTGTGGAGTGAGCAACACTGCTAGCTGCCAGTTGTCACACTGTTGTGTGCACTAAGAGTCCCTTTCATCCTTCATGTCTCTCAATCTCAGCTCTCTTTGATGAGCTTCCTCACTTTGGCGCTCTGACGTCAATTTTCTAAATGATTCATCAACGTGTAATCCAGACTTGGTTTAGAATTCCTATTACTCAAAGTCTTTTTCTTTCTTCCAGCTGCCTCACTTCATCAACAGCTCTCTGCCAGCACATGACCGCTTGATCGCCCAGCAGATCGACAGCTACTTCCGCCAGGAGCTCATCTACAAACGCAATGAGCGAATGGCTCGTCGGGTGTCTGCTCTGCTGCAGAGAAATCCAAACCAGACATACTTTTTTGCTTTTGGAGCAGGTAAGGTTAACACTGCAACTGTGAACAAGTTCTTTATCTTTCCTTTGGAGATTATTATTACGGTACTTTGTCCTTTGTCCGCCATTTACAAATTATATGAGGCCTGTGGCAGCAAGTCCGGGATCAATAATCTAACTGAATGTAATAAATCAAGTGTAATAGTATTTACACTGAGGTTTTGTGATTGTGTTAAATGATAGAACCTTCCATTTAATTTTTCTAATTTCGGCAATTATTAGAATTATTTTTTTGAATTTTTGAAACCGATCCAGAATTGTTATATTTATCCAGATCCCCGTCAAGATTTTTTTTTTTATCTTCATTGGCGTAAGGTCTATCTTTGGTGAAAATTGTGTTAATATCGATTAAGTGCTTTTGACATAATCCTACTAACAGAAAAACAAACAAATAAATGGCCGTAAAAACATGACCTTCTGGGTAAAGGTAACAAACTCTGTCAATTGGCGGCTGATTCTGACTTACTACTTTTTTACCTTTACCGGTTCTCTTAGGAAGCTGATTAGTGTTAAGTTAGCTGGATTAATGCCTTTTTACTGTATGGAATTCAGCAAATTACTACTGACAAAAACTCTGTTTAGATAAAGCTAACTGCTAACACACACGCAGAGATCTGCTGCAGTAAATATTTACACAAAACACAGCGGAGATGGAAAAAAAAAGCCCCAGTTAACCTTTCTAGTATGAGAAAATAATTAGAATAAAATAATAGTCAATATTAACCTCCACTGAATGAGAAAATAAAATGTGAGTATAGTGTGTGCGAGGGAGAGAAAAAGCTGGATGCCTGAAGCCTGTGTGGAGTCCGGTACCCGTGTGTCCGCTGTGGTGCAGAGCCACAGGATGCTGTGTGCAGACCTATATGGATGTCTGTGTCTTTCTCTCCACGTTTTGACTGTCAATGATCTCTCATGTTGCGCTGATGTCAGGCCAGAATCAGCTGATCAGATGCGTAATTTACGCAGTGATGGTGCAATGTTCACATATGAGAATGCGTGTCACACAGCGCTGGTCAGACTTGCTGGATGATGGTCAGTAGATTATCTTCAAATGGTGCAAACTGATTGAGACTGTAACTCAGATCAATGGCAGATCAATAGGATGGTTTCTGTCCAAATCTGCCTATTTTTCATGGACTGATCAGTGCAAAGTTACAGGACCTAATGGAGCAGCCACATTAAATTAGGCGGAAAAAATATCATTAGGTTTTAAAGTTGAGTCAGAGTGTTAAATGTGCTATATAAATAAATGTTCTTTGCCTTTCCTCCCCCTCGTATTCAGCAACCCAGCACCCAAGGCCATGCTACTGTAAGTGCTAACTACTACTAGCATGCTGGCACAGAAAGTAAAAACTATCAAACTAAATTTGTCAAAAGCTTTAAATCCTTTAACTGTTCTGGTTGTTGTAAAGCATCACTTTGATGACTTTTTATCTTCATAGAAAAACTAGAGAGAAAATAAACATGTGTGGGGTCACCGACAGGCTACAGCTTTCAATGTGACTGGTTAGAAGTGAGAGAAACCCTTAAAGATGTGCTTTCACTCATACAAACATATGCATCTGAATTTAGTTACTGTTAGATGTACTGCAGAGGCACACATTTACAGTCTTTGGTAACTTTCATGTTTTGTGGAATTTAATAAATGATCACTTTGCTACTAAATAAGGTCAAGATGAAATACTTTATTATATATATCTAAGCTTTTAAAAAAAAAAAAAAAAAAAAAAATGATAGTCATTTAGCCTATACTACTCCTTAATTCAATGTCCGTCATATATTAATACAGTTTAAATTGAGATTCAAGTTTTTTTGGTCACCCTCTTTACTCATCAATACTGGCCCACGTCAAACTATTGTTTTAGAAGACAAACCTTCACTGCTGCAGCTCGACAAAATCTGGACATAGAAGACTATAAAATAATGTCTTTGGTCACAAAGGTTTTCATCTCATTACTGTGTTTGGAGGAAGATTAATGTTTTTATGATCCAGTAAACAGTCCCAGTTTCCCCATTGGCTATTATCAGCCAATAAATCTTGTCTTTCTGTGATGTTGGGACATATTTTATGGCAGCACTGACTCACAAAACCCCAATTACTCATGTTTTGTCCAAACTTTTTACATAACTACATGATAGGATCCATTTTATGAAATCTTTCTCTCAATTCACGCTCATTAAGCAGCACATCAAGATGAACAATTACCATTTTTAAACAAAATGAGGGTGTGAAGTGATGTGTTCATTGAAAATCTGATCCTCATGTGACTTACTGTGTCATGACTCATGCAGAATTTGTTGTTGCTTATCACATCACTGAGAGTGTAATTCATGTTAATCTTTGCTCTATGTTTTTTTTTTCTCAGACTAAAGGTAAATTTGATACCAATTCAATGTTTGATTGGAGTTATGAACTGTGTCCAGCTATACAGAAAGAAAACAGAGCTTTTTGGGAACGATCTGGTCGGCTCTGAGGTCGAGGCTCGCTCAAGTTACAAATGTCACAATATGATCCAGAAGTTTTTTGATAGGTTAATTAAACTACACAATGTGTGTGTTTAATGTGGTTCAGACAGGAAATCCATCTTTCCTCAGCATCGTATTCGCCAGGCTCCGTCTCGCCTTTCAGTGTACACCTACACTCTGCTGAGGCCAAAGTGCTTGTGTGTGCAAATGTGTGTTTTTGTAATTTAGAACAAGTCTTTTTCCTGCTCTCTTTAACCGTGTTCTCCCCCTGCACACAATTATTTATCATTTTACAAACTTTTTGAAATGAGTGGGAAGAAGAGCTCAATCGGTCATCATGGGTCAACATGTGGAAGATCCCAGCTCAGCAGCATTACTGTATGTGGAATCTAGCATAGCTGAAGGGCTAGCTCAGCGGTCTGCAACCTTTACTCTCAAAGGAACCATTTTGCCTCATCTCATCTGGATTAAAGTCCTTCCGGAGCCGAAAAAAATACCTTCTCAAACTGACCTGATGCATGAAAAGAATCCATTCAAAGCTCGATAGGGTTTAGTTTATCAATTAGAAAATTGAGAATACAATGGATGGTATACATTTGTATATAATCTGGTACATTACAATACAAGTGTTGAAGGTAATCAGTGGGACTTACAGTAATAGAACAACAGAAAAGCATCAGGGATGAAACTCAGACTTGTATTTCTTTTTGAGAACCCATTGGTTTTTATAGTCACAACCTGGTTGGTATAGATAATATATATATAAAAAAAAGTGTGGCAAAGAACTGCTGTTGGTAGGATATAGGGTGGGAAAAAATAGCGATTTAAAATTTATTTTAAAAAAAAAATAGTGTGTGCAGTTAAAATAAATGTCAGACTGACTGACTGGCATTTATATTATTTCTGAATAAAGAAAATTAGTAGTTACTATGTTTACTAACAAATTGCAATACCTAATAAATCAGACTCCCAATATAAATCAAATTGGCATTCATGTATTGTGATTAAATCGAATCGCGACAAAAGCATATCGACCTAGCCCTAACAGGAAGTATAGGTTATGGAGTTGCTATTGGCGATGCTGGTGATGTATTTATTCATTTTTTTCATTTGTGTGCAAAACATAATGCTGTTAATCTTTACTATCAGTGTTACATCCTGTAGGTACCATTCAGCCACTGGGATGTGACGTCTTTTATATTCAGCTTCCTGTTGGATGGAAGCACGAGATGAATGTGGTGAAGGGAAAATCATGTTCGGCTACAAGTCATACGCACTCTCTCCTGTCGTACCACGAACGGACAAAAACCTCAATTAATCTTTTGTTTTCATCGCTCGCTCAAAAAAAAAGAAGCATTTTCAATCAGTACTACACACAAACACACGTGCAGTGAGTGCTGTCATTTGAGCTAAGGAGAGTGTTAGTGCTGTAAGGGTCAGTCGTTCGCTGTTGGAGATCTGTGGTGCACATCAGCAGGTTTTCATTTACCGTACCAGTTCTCTGGCTGCCACTGGCACCTCTTATTGAAAACATCCTGTGGAATTTATTCATGCTGCCATGGCCAAGAAAACACTGCACACACACACACACACACACACCAGTACGCTTACTCGTGTGTCAGTGCACGTTTGCAACACAAAGACTTTTGAGAGGCAGATATTTATCGGCACTGACTGCAGCTGCTGTCAAAAAATACACATGTAGTTGAGTTTGTTTTGAAGTTGGAGCCACTTTGGATCACTTGGCTGAAAGTTGATTTTTGTGCATGTGTTCTGGTGTGTAAGCCAATAATAGCCCGTTGAGCAAGCACATGAGTGGGTCCATGTGTTTTTCAGCCACTTGTGGTGTTGTGGTGTTGAAGTGATGACTGCCTGGCGTGCGTGTAACTGTCTCTGTGGCTCTGCAGCTCCTTTCCTCATCCGTTTTCCGGCTTTCACTGCAAACTGTCTCCGCCTCTAAATGATGTTTTCCTACCTGTACCTCTGTTTGAAACTGTGGGTTTTTTTGCATCTATGACTCTATTTTAATCATACACTACTTCTTGCATCTGTCATCACACCCACACTATATTGGGAACATGTTTACGAAGTAAGAGCCTTACCATGAATCCATGTTGAGTCCTCTTCTCTGCACGAAAGTGTGCAAGAAAGCACCAATAATATATTTCTATCCCTCCTGCCATATCTGACAGTTTAGGCCTGGCGTACATTTCAAAATCGCTTTTAAGATATATGAGTGTGGTTTGGCCCAGAAGATGAAAAAGTTCTGACTGTTTTTGCATGTTATGAGAGGAAATGTTATCTCAGGATGTTGTATTATACAACACTGTAAATATTCCTTGTCTAGTTTTCTGAAAAATGTATTTTAATCAGTTTTTTTTTTTTTTTTTTTTTTAACGTAAGTTCTGCCTGAGTTTTGTGATTTTTTAACTTTGTATAGAAAACACTAGGGATGTAACGATTCACTCAACTCCCGATACGATTCGATTCGTGATACTGGGTTCACAATATGATTCTCTCACGATTTATTTTACAAAATGGGACTGTAGACAAATGATGACTGAAAAATATTCCTTTATTTTTAAATAAATAAAGGAATAATACAAATGAAGAAGAAGCCTATTCATTTAAATTCTAGTTCTATAGTAAACAATGCAAAACTGCATAATAGTTCTTTTTCTTTTTAAAAGTGCAACTGAAAGTGTATTTTGTGCTTTAAAATTGAACTTTAAAAATAAAACCAGTTATTGCAATGTATTTACGTCAGATATTTGTTTGGACCAGCAGAGGGCGCTGGTAACCCAGTGGTCGGTTGGCATGCAGCTAATCTAGCAGTGAAGAAGAGATGCTATGCACTAGCAGACAGAGCTAATAGAAAAACGTGACTTTTACAGATATTCACGTAATATTACAGATATTCTTTCGGTGCTAAAGGGGTAAGGAATCATTTATGAACATGTTTAAGAGAAGAAGACAGCCAAAATGAAAGTAGTAGCAGATTCCGCCCACCACCAACACTTCTGGACAAGAGAAGGATAAATATATATACATATATATATATATATATATACATACATGTATAGCTCCCTCTGCTGTTTAAAAAAAGTACTGCGATTAAATTTTCACAGTATCGATGTGAACCGTGATACCTATGAATCCATTTTTAACTGCTTTACGATTATTTGTTACATCCCTTGAAAACACATTAACAAGAAAGGTTGTTTCTGAATTCAATAGAAATCATTAGTAAAATCATATCATACTTCAATATCTTAACTTGGGTTAAAATCTTGTAGGCTTAACAGACAAAATGCAAAAAGTAATAGAAAACGATACTCCAGATTGGCACCACATTTTGGGCCCTTGGTACAAACCATCTTGTTTGGCCCCTACTGTAAGTCGTGGACACTTTTTTTCACCTGGAAACTATACTAGTTTTCTTGCAGTATTACATAAGCTTTCTTTTTTCTTCACATCAACCCAGAAGTTGCCAACCTTTTTTGGGTCGTGACCCCATCACAAATGTCCGACGACCTCAGAGACATTTTTTTTCTTTCTAGAATTAGTTTTTGATCATGTTTATTAAAAAGTGTTACAAATACAGAGTAGCCAGCATTAGTGCGCACAGTGACAAGTGCGCCACCTCACATATTTTTATACTGCATTTTATTTGAACTAGATTTAAGTATAGGATACAGTTATTTGATATTCATTGTGTGTGAAAAAAAAATACAATTTGAATCCTTTTTTTTTACCTACATTTATTTATTTATTTATATTGTTTTACAATTATTAGACATTATAGGCAACCCCATTTTAATTCCAGGCGACCTCACATGGGGTCCTGACCCTAAGGTTGAAAAAAACTGCAATAACCTAATGGCTCCATATCACCATTGCTTATATTTTATAAATCTATTCCACCATATTTTAGTGGTTTATTGAATATTGTGTTTGTGACATATTTTTGCTACAATTTAGGGGCGGTTGGTAATTTTTTATTTTATTTCTTTGGGGGAGAGGGGAGTACAACTAACACACACACACAAAGCAAAATTAGCAAACGTGTACAAAGGTTAATAAAAGGTAAAGATAGAATGATTAGAATCATGGGGACAATCTGGTCACTTATTTAAGACTCGGTGGCAGCAAAATTTAGTCTTCAAAATATATATATTTTAAAATCATTTCATTTCCAGTTAAGATTTGACGTGCAAAAGGAATGATCCAGCATTTGTGCAAGAGTGCACGTAGCTTATTTCAAACTAAATAATATATTGCTTAAAAAAAGATGTGTTTTGAAGCTCACCTCTGAAGAATTGAGTAAGCAGCAATATTTCCCTCATTTAACCTTCTCGCCCTCTCCTTTCTTTCTTTGCGTTTTTGGCCTGGTTTTCCTCTCTTGAGGTCTGTCTATCTCCAGCTCCATGTCACATCCACATCCATTTAACAATTTATCAATTTAATTTAAAACATTTTTTTTTTATCTTATATTTTGAACTAGGAACTTATTCCCTTTTCCAATACGATACAGATATTACAGCCCTGCACAATGGCTGATACCGATATTAATCAAATACGAAATATTAACAAGAATCACATTTATTTTATTGATTATTTTGAAGTGTGGATTGTTAGAAAAGGTTTGATCAAGTGAAAAAAGAACAATAGTCAGCAACAGTAGGTATGAGATAAACGGAACCACTTATTAACCAATAGGTTACATACATTTTTACCTTACACATTAGAATATTCTACAACTAAGTAGAATAAATTAAAAAAGTATCCTAAAAAATAACATCAAAACCAATAAAAACTATTATAACACAAATTGTATTTTTAAAGTGCAAAATAATGTTTGAGTTATTTTTATGGTCAGTATTTCGTTCTGTCAGCTGCTGGACAGAATTGCTGAAGCGGCGTATGGAATGGACTGCTTGTATGGAATGCTAATATCAAATATATTAAATTTAGGCCATTATAATTAAATACATTTTTTTATGATTGTTTTTTGCTGATAATTTAATATTGGATTGGGATACCGCAACTTTTGGGGCCACTTGAATGGCACAGTCTTTAGTTGCGGGGATAAAATCCTCACCATGCTGTACATCTACTGGTGTTTTGTGAAAACATAGTGAAGGATGTGAATCATAATCACCAAATCAAGTGTATACTTGGTTCCAAGTTGTTACGCACAAAACTATTTCTCCGTCAATGACTCATTCATTGTTTTTCCATGATTTCCCTCTTTTCCTTGCGAACTTGTCTTTTCATTACTTCATACAAATAATGTCATATAAGCTCATGTCTGAGTCCTTAACTCAAAGCTGACACAGGATGTAAATAAATAACTTTTACCTTCTATAGAAACACACTCAGCCGTACTCGTGTTTCCCATTTAAGGTTATGTGGTCTTGTAAAGCTTCAGGAATGTAACAGTTTGAGAGAACAAATCTCCTGCTAGCTCTCAGATGCTGCAACTGGATTCCTTGATGTGATTAAGCTAGCACAGCTCGTTAGCTTATTCAAGGATTACACAGTTCATTAGCAGCTGAAGGAAAATAGGCTATCTTTACTCAGTCTTAAATGTACTTTTCCATCCACATATGAAAGAATC
Source organism: Gouania willdenowi (assembly GCF_900634775.1). Lineage (NCBI taxonomy): Eukaryota > Metazoa > Chordata > Actinopteri > Blenniiformes > Gobiesocidae > Gouania > Gouania willdenowi. Next base: position 21,293,098 of record NC_041047.1, on the reverse strand, counting down.
AGCCAACATTGCTTTGATGTACTGAGTATTTAAATTGCTGATCATCCACACAGTGCAGCTGAAAGAATGAAGGTATATATGTTCACCTGTGGTTTCAGACCCAGCAGTTAACTGCAGTCACCTGTTGTTCGCTGTGTAAATCAGGTCTTGATTAAAAGGTACAAACGAAAAGCAGCCGGCCTTTGGAGTGTGGGAAACAGCTGATGTCAAAGGCAGCTTTTATGCTCACACACACACACACACACACACACACACACACACACACACACACACACACACACACACACACACACACACACACACACATACATACACACACACACACACACACACACAAGCCGAGGGCTACACTGTCACATACCTTTGCTCTCACTTTTATCTCTGAGCTCATGCCTACTACTAAACGTGCGTGTAGCTGGGTTTCCATTGCAGATTTTTGCAAGATAAAAGCTATATTTCTAAAATTTGTGTATTTGCGCTTTGAATGTGTTTCCATTGAAGGTTGTTTTGGGAGGGAGCCTCGTAACTTCTGTGAAATCTTATCCCGCAAGACTTCTCTGTAGAAACACGCTCTAAACCTCCTAATAAAACTCCATATTCTTTTGTTGTTTTACGTCTAATGTGACAGTAATAATTTTTAAGTATAATGCTGAGAAATGTCCTGGTCTCCTCTTCTGTTTACCCGTACCGCACCATGTTTTCTCAGAGTGAAGTGGTCATGTGATCAGGTACGTTACATCATGTGACATAGTGTCTCCATAGCGCTTTTACGACACATTTCAATATTGAAATGTCTAAAATTCCTCCTCATGAAAGCGTAATAACTTTTTAGTGACATTTGAGTGTTTTTTTTTTTCAAAATTCAGGTGTTTCCATGATCAGTTTTTATTGCGCTACTTAGATTTTACGCATTTCCAAGGGGAATGGAAACACAGCTAATGTGACGTCTGTCCGAAGCACAGATTGATGCACCACTGTTTAAGACCTACAGAAAAGGACATGTATGAAAGTTTTGTAATAAAAAGAAGATTAAAATACAAATCGTCCTAAATGAGCTCAGAGGATAATTTCTAATCATATCTGTGAAAATAAATGTAAAAAAAAACCCAGAAAAGAATGCAAACGCCAGGGGCAACTTCTAGTTAATGCTCTTACCTCACTTTCCATAGCTTTTCTTTATGTTTCCTCCCTCCTCCCACATGGGGTGCTTTTATAAACTATGGCACCAAGTTCAAGCAGTCTAAATATTTAACTGTGGGGACACACTTAAAAGCTGTTAACAGTGAACCAAAGAGCAATCCCTGTAGCTTTTCTGACATGAACTGGTGTCAGGCCTACCGCATGCAGCGTTTGGGCTTTGGATCTGTTCCATGTAGCCTTCGTGATGTCTGTATTTGATCACAACATCAACCAGAAGTTTGGCCTGAATGGCCTCATCAACAGCTGTCGCTCATAACACCTCAGTGTGGTGCTGGGAGGAAGGCGGACCTCCTACTGTGTGAATTGACAGTGAAGTTAATGGATAAAAAATGGGTGAGGCATGTTGGATGAAAACTCTAGACTGACACGTTTTCTTTTCCGGAAAAGCCCAAAACTGTTGATTGTCTGTTTCGAGGGCCACATCATCGACGTTCATGTCATCTTTTAGAAAGATGTTTGATCTGAGCTTTAATACAGGAAAGAACAATGGGGTTTTGTGTTTTTGTTGTTGTTTTGAATACTTTTGTGTATTTCTGCAGTCGTGTTGTGTGTTTTGGGAGTCCTTTTTGTGTATTGTGTGTATTTTCTCTGTTCCTCATTGGAGAGGCACTTCCCTAGCCCCTGTGTGAATGTGTGTGTTTAGTGAATGTATGTGGTGCAATTAAGAGAAAGGGGATGGGGGAGCGGTGCTCCCCACCCAACCTTTGTGTATATATGTGTACGTGGTGCATTAATTCAATTCAATTCAATTCAACTTTATTTGTATAGCGCAAATTACAACAAAGTCATCTCAATGCGCTTATCAAAATATAAAATTCATAATGAGAAAAAAAAAGTGAGTGTCCCAGACTAGTTGAGCCGTGAACCACAGATCAGGAACTTCCATCATGAGCTTCACGACACCTGACACAGAGCAGAGAAAGAAGGACGAGGAGAAGGCACTGACTGCAGAAAAACATGATACAGTATTATCAAGTCAGCCTGTCTTGGCCTTGGGCCTCACTCCCAGTGGCCTAGTCAACACTTATTGTAAAGGTGACAAATCTCTTCCCGTTTATTGGTAAGCTAACAGCGACTCCAAGGTCTGTAAATGCGACCGTTCACAGACAAGCCCATGTCCGCTCTTGCGGTTAGGTTATGTTATGATTAGCGGAGGATGGAGGTGGCAGTTGTGCCCTCTGGGGTTGGTGTGTTGAGGTGTTATTGAAATTAGAGGGATTGGTAGTGCCACTAGATGGTAGCACAAGCGGCGCCCCCCCCTACCCTCAGCTCTGCCATTCAGTCCCCCAAGGGTTGGATAGGGGGGTGGTGCACAAAGTGAGTGAGCCAGACCAGCTAGGAGTGAAGTGAAGTGTCCATGTAGGAGGCCTGTCTGGTGTGAGCCCTGCCCGTTCACTAGTGGGCCACCAGAGAGGGTAGAAGGTGCAAACGCGGCACCCCCTGAACCATATCGGCCCAACGGAGCTTGGAGGCACCCTTCACCCCCAGGCACAGCAGGGCATCTGCCACACCTACCAGCACCTGTCCCATTCTTTTTTCCATTTTTTTTTTTTTTACTTCGTGAACGTCTTCTTTACGGTCACTTATCAAATCCACTACATTCTTCACTCAAAACAAATTCCCCCAGCCAAATCTAAAGCCCACCAGTCAGACAGATATAGAGAAACAGCAGCATCACTATTTAGCAGTGACGTGCCATCAGAGTAGGCAAGGTAGGCAGTGCCTACCCAAAGGTGAATTGATATTTTGATTATTTAATTATATATATATATATATATATATTTTTTTTATTTTTTTTTTTAATTATAAATTATTTATTTTTCCATTTCCAATAGCCTACAGTACCTATAAGTTTGATAGTGTCCGCATTTTGTGCGTTTCATAGCCCAAATCACTAAACAGCTGCACAGTCTTTTTTTTTTTTTTTTTTTTTTTTTTTCGCTCCGCTGTAAGGCAGAGGGAGGCCACGCCCCCTCCCAAAGGCACGTCGCTCTTCTGCCTCCGTTCCCATTGCATGATCTTACGTGTTTGCGCATGCGCAGTCAGGTCCCCAATATGACATCCATTTACACGTAAAGGCAGCGTAGAGAGCTGCCTTTGCACGTAACTGCGCTATGCAAAATGCTATACGTAAGTTCACAACACATTAGTGAATAGATGACACGTGACTGCCGCTGCTACGTCCTTTAACTAGTGGGCGGGTGACAGCGCTAGAGATGATAGAGAAACTTTGTTTTGAGGAAAAACGACAGATGGAGACCAACACCTGAGCTACCAGAGCTTCAGCAAAGGTAAGGTCAGAACATGTTTCATACCTTTCACAGTGAATGGTAAAAAAAGGAAGGATTGACTTTGTGGATGCTCCTCACTGAGGCTGTTCTGAGTTGTCATTTTCTCTGTGTTTCTGTGTTTCCAACACAAACAACGGATGTGCTGCTGTGTCATGAGATATATCTTGTTGGGAGAGTATGGAGGTTATATTAAATAATTGTTTATGTTTCTTTAATGGTGTTTATGATGTTGATTTTGTTAGATGGTTAAATGCTTGTTCATGTGGATCTTATTGGGTTTTTTCTTTCTTATTATGAATTTTATATTTTGATAAGCGCATTGAGATGACTTTGTTGGAAATTGCTTTATACAAATAAAATTGATTTGAATTGAATTAACACTTGACAGCAGAAACATATGAAATTGTCATTGGTGGTCTCGATTTGCAACGTGCCTACCCAGCCCTAGTGGTCACGGCACGTCACTGCTATTTAGTCCATCATCTCCTTCTGAGGTCAAAATTCCTAAAATGCTCTTTTTATTTACATATTTTTTTACATCTATCAATTTAACAAACTTAGTTCAGTTGGTATCCTCAGTCATGGAATGACAAGTAAACCACTTGTTTTAATTTGAACTTTTGGAATCAGCATAGCAGAGGGCATCCTGACATTAAACACATTTAATTGTTCTATTTACTCATATATTCATCAGCCTTACAAGTATTTTGTGATTAGAACTGCAGGATACTACGATGAATCCAGAAACTTCAATAACCTAAACCATGTGTTTTTAGTGAATGGGACAAAATCAGAGAAACTCCATATGGCAAGACTTGGATTTGAACTCATGACCCTCTAGCTATGGAGCATCATTTGCCAAAGCCAAAGTCATTTAGCTGCACTAAATCGTCTCCCTATTATGGAGAAATTAGACCAATAATAGAATAAAAACTTGGCCAAATGTATTGCAAATTTTAGTGTTGCTCCACAGCAATATTTTTTTTTTTATCAAAATTGTCACTATTTAAGATATAAATTGAGAAACAACCCTGCTTGTACTTACACTCTCACAAGGCTTGGCGAGTGAAATGCATCCCTTTCAGCTCACGTGTTTGTACTCTGTAAGGTTCTCTCTGTTTTTCCTCATCCTCCATAGCAGCTGGCAAAAGCTTGTGTTTTGTTTGGTAGCAACAGTACCCAGGATGTTTTCTGCCTTGATAAGGGGCATGCATCAACACACTCCTTTTCACCTTCTTGTCCATTAATGTGCTGCTTGTTTCCTAAAGTCATTAGTTTGTCCATTTTTTCATATGCATTGGTATGCTGTTAGGCTACATTGGATCTTTTGAAAACACTAGTGCCTATCAGTTGATGCAGTGTTTCCACAACACAAATGTAGACAAAAAATAGCATGAATCTCTTCGATTAATCTCAAGTACTTAGCTATTTACTGTGTTTCCATTTTACCTCCTTTCCTGTTCTACTATACTCCCTTTACACTTTGGCAGAAGAAATAAAGCTAATATGCTCCAGGCTGAGAATATTTCTTTGGAGTAAAGGAGCAATGTGGAGGAGTCAAGACAAACACTGACAATGAATATACTTTGCTGAAACGTTAGAGGTCGGGTGCACAAATCCACGAGGGGGGAAATAATGGGTAAAAAGCAACACCACTATATCCCAATAGATCTAACAATACACAGACAACCATAAAAACAAAACATTAAAATGATTGTGAGAGAGAGAGACAGAAATAAACCTGAAGTCAACAGGTGGGCACTGTAAACACAGACTCACCAAGGTGGCAGTGCAGTACATGAAATACACTGAAAATGGAGATCCAGTTGAGAAAAATCATCAAAAGAGTAACTGCACCATTAACTCTGCTCTCTGAAGCAACAGGAGTGGAAACTATCAGCAAGGGAGTGTTGACTCTGTAAAATATTAGTGAAATTAAATTTTAAAGATACTACTAGCAGACAGGGTGTCTAATTTTAGCAATCTGAACCTATAGATGTAAGTAAAAAACTTAGCCACCTTATATTGAGTCATACATCATTACATGTCTATGCAAAGATTAACAGTGGGGTTTTGTTTGAAGTGTTTTCTACTATAACTAGATATATTTTAAAATTTTGCTCGTCAAATTCAAATTAAACGTGCTCTTTTTCACTACTGCCTATTTTTAAATTTATTTTTAAATTTATTGTTAAATTAACTGTTTAATGTTCTCTGTTGCACTTTTTAATCATGTAAAGCACATTGAGTTTCCTTGCATGAAATACGGTATACAAATAAATTTGTCTTGTTTGGCCTTGCCTTGCCTTACAGTCCTGCAGGGGGGGCAGTGTCTGCCTTGAAATCTAAGCTGTGTTAGAAAAGGCATCAAACTCCAGAAATCTATTATCCATGTTGCAATGAAATGCATCCCATGAAGGGATCCGCAGCTGTTAGAAGCTTTAATTAGCATAGAAAGTAAACGTAGTCTGAACAGCAGCCCGTGTAAGGATATCTAAGAGTGAATGGTTTTAGGTGATATTCTTGAAAAATAGCAATTTAATTCATAGTTACAACACTTTTTTCCCTGCTTGCATCTCTGCTAATCAACCTCACTCTCTTCACCTGTGTAGCCCAGCTGAAACTACTCAGGTTATCCCTCTGAGGTGGATTTAAGTTTTCTTCCTCCAGTCAAATCAGGTTTGTCTGTGTTTCCTCTTGTGTTGACCAGCCCAACAATGTTCTCTTGGTTTTGACTCTGCTTTAACCCATTTGAATCCCATCCTCAAAGGCTTTTAATATGTATTCACAAATGGAGATGTTGGTTAGGACTTACTACTGCTGCTGAAGTCTTAGTGTTTAAACTAGGCTAGATTGCATTAATTCAGCAAGCCATTATCTCTGCAGGGGCTTGGTCACACATGAAAACCATGAATTCACAGAGAAACATACATTATATAGGCGCCTATTGTTAAATGAAATTTATGCAAAAAAAAAAAAATCTGAAAAACCAAATTTTGAGAAAGTTGTGTCCATATTTGGCAGGTCTTTATACTGGTGTCAAACATCAGTCAGGATTTAAATGACTTTTATTTCATTTGTTTTTCAACATGAAAATTAAAAACTTTTAATTTTTTTTGGCTAAAAAGGACAGTAGTTCTTTACAACTAAACGTACATAAAACAGCGCTCACCATGGGAGAGAGAAAAGGCTACAGTACTTAACATGTGTACAAACACTAAAATGGTTACGTGAACTCTGGCTTTATATTGTAGCTATGGTATAAATAAGCTAGTCTACTATACTTGCTGTTGCAAGCACCAGATAGAAAATTACTTAAAGTAAAAACTATTAAAAACGAAAAAAAATTGCATGTGGTCACATGTCGAGCTCCTTGGAAGACCCAGCCATCTCAACAGTGTCTCTGTATCTATTTATGACGGGGAAATCACTTGAAGAATATCTTTCCTTTGACACTGAGCAGAGAGATGATTCTGAACTAGCTGATGTTCTTGGAGTCTTCTTATTCAGGAATCTATGTTCCTTCTGCAATTCACACTGCTGTGCTGTTCTGATTCTTCTCCAGATGATTTTGGTGACCCTTCATAGCTGGCATAAAAGCTTTGGACAATACTTGTAGACATTGTGGGCTGCTCCACTTGGTCCCGGTGCCTTCACCACCACGTCCTGGACTTCTTTCAGAAGAGGTTACTTCAAGTCAACTAGGTTCTGGCGGTGTTATCAGAATCTCGCCCTGGCCCAAGTCGTGGTCTCTATTGGGGTCACTAGAAGTCAGATGCTGGTCTACCACTTCTTTTGAACATGTTAGATGTCCATTGCCCTTCTGGTGAAACCACATGGGTACCATCTTTCTAAGGATGAGCTAAAGCTCTGCCAGTGGTTCCCTTGTTTACTTCCTCACCTTCTTGTGTTGTCTTTTAGGCTAGCAGAGGTCTGCCTTTCTTTGTCAGTGCCAAGTCTCTCAGCAGCCAACCTCTCAATGATAGTTGTCATAGTCTGGACTCTGTAGCTGCCTTTCTGCTTCCCCTTTGGCTGTTGCTTCCATTACCCTGTCGACATCCTCGTCAAACATCTGCCACTCTGATGCTCTGCAGGCTTGAGGACACTTGATCCTTCTCTTCTTGGACTGCCTGCCAGAAGGGTCTAATGGCACCACCTGGGGGCTCTGGGCTCTGTGGGGTGCTTCTGGGCCTTCATCTTCCTCTGTCTCACCAGGTACCAGGACATTGCATTGTGGTGTGGTGCTTGCAGTTGCTCCATGCACTTCCTCCTTGACTTTTGAATCTTTAGACAACTCTCGTTCTTGCAAAATTTTCTGCAGAAGGCTTGTGTAATGTTGAAATATGAAGTCTATTGGATATTTATTGTTTCATAATTTAGAAATGGTTTGGTTTTTAAATATCTTCAAGTATCTTGATATTTTCCACATGAGGATAAAACCGACAGCTTCAGGTAAACAAAAGGGGACACATTGTGCAGTTTGTGTGTGCTGAGCGATGACGGAAAAGAGGAAATCAAGTCAAGTCATGAAGCATTTGGTTTGACCTCACAACTGGTGAACACACAAGGCGTACTCTTCTTTCCCCACCCCGCAGAAATTAATGAAATAGCTGTGTGACACAAATATGAGGGAGGTTGAATCTGTCAGCACACAGTCTCTGAATGAGCTGACGTTACCCTAACATCTTGTGAGGAGAAGGGAATGAAAGCCAGAAGATTGTAGGGAAGAAGAAAGTCAGATCAGCTGTGTCTAATGATAAGCTTTGCTGCTACATATGTAATTGGATGGATTGGCTTCTACTGAATCGCTTTGTGTTGAAGATGCATATGAAATATGCAGAATACCACTTTACAAATAGTTTCATGCTGACTGATACAAAATTTTACACTACATTTGATAACAACCTATTCAAACAGATGCTTGGCTATTTCACTAAGTAATCCAGCATGTGTCAGATGGATTAGTTGAGATCAAGATGACCACCCATGCATTGTGTGGTTGAAAACCATTGTTCTTTTATCATATACTTTAAATTATGTAATCTGCTTGTCAAATAAGTCACTTCTCCATCTCAGAAATCAATCACGTAATGTCACATTTTTTACTGAAATATTTCACACTTAACTAAAGTTGACAACATTGCGAACAATAGTAAAATACAATATTCATAGAACATTGGATTCAAATTATTATTACTTCTGCCAAGGAGGTCATCTTTTTTGTTTGTTTGTTAGCAGGATTACGTCAAAAGTACTTAAGGGATTTTGATAATTTTAAACAATTATAGACCTTGCACCATGGAAGATTCCATTACATTTTGGCGGGGGATGTGAACCAATAATACCAACCTTTTTTGCCCGATGGACCGGTTTAATATCGGACAATATTTTCTCGGTCCAACCTTTAAGATGTGGCCAAAAACCTAAAAAACTGTCATTTTCTAAATATAATAATAAACGTGAATTTACATGAAATGCTTTATTAAGCAGCGTCAAAGTTAAACATGCCTTCAACATAAAATATGCCACAAAAACAAATATAAAGTGCACGAAAAATACAACTCACCATTGCTTCTGTTCGTCTTGTTCACACTTTTTTTATTCAAAGTACTTCAAAGGCTCGTCCTTTAATGCAGAATGCTTGGTCTCCAAGTGGCAAAACATTTTTGAAGGCTTCACTGCCTCATCAGAAAGCCAGTTGCCGTATATTATGCAGAGCGAGCTTGGTGAGTGGGAACTACCTATTGCAATAAATCCATATTTCAAGTAGGACTCCTAGTATTGTCAAAGTCAGCTTTCTTTTTCTTTGAAGTCGTAGGCTCTTCTTCTGTCTCCTGACTGGCTCTTTTACCCCGGGGCAAAGACGCTTGTTTTTTGTTAATTTTGCTGTCTTGGAGGCTTCCCTTTAGCGGTAATTTACCAGCCGGAGCATCCCCTTTAAGATATGCTTAAAGGGGATGCTCCGGCCGGTGACCAAAGCAGGCACCTTGACGTGCATCAAGAGTGAGGGATAGACAGATGTAGCAGAGAGAATCCGTAAATGTTCCAAACTAAAACATTGTTCAGGCTCAGATAATAAATACAATGGAAATAATGTAAATGTATTCTTTCTGTGCGACCCAGTACCAAGTGACACACGGACCGGTACCGTTCTGCGGCCCGGGGTTGGGAACCTCTGCTGTAGATCACTTTCAAAAATAAAAAAAATACTCTAATTTTTAAGGAAATTCACATCAGAGTTTGTAATTGACTGAGATTTTATTCAGTTATGTATGGTTAGTTTCTTAATTACCACATCTAATCTACATCGCATTTTATCGTGATCCTTACATATGGATCTACTACTGTAAATTGTTATTAATTGGGATATACATTTCTTGCAAGTCTTTAAAGTATGAATGGTCATGGTACCAAGATCAGGATCACTGATCCAGAAAACTGCTACTATCTGACAAAGAGGATAATTGGCGTTGGGTGGAGGTTTGTGCTCTCTGAGTTCACTAAGCAAGCCTTTTTGAATGAAGACACATACATCAACATAATGACACGTATGGTATACAGAAAACCTCAATAAATAAACTAATAGTGTTAAACACAATTGTTTGGCCCGAAACTTACCCTTGTGGTACTCCGCAAGATATTTTTTTAATACATTCACTGTCACTGTTATTCACAACACAGTAGTGTCCGTCACCAATGACGATAATAAAAAATATTTTAAAAAAGGTTCCATAAATTAAAAAAACGCTATTCTGTGTGTTTTTAACAGGACCATTTGAAATATTTAATTCTAGTTATCGAAATCCTTAAAGATAATAAATTGGGCTCCAAATACACATGTATGCACCCACACATGACTGTATACAACCCACCATCACACAGACAAAAACTCACACTCAGCCTTCTGTGTAATCCCGTTTGATGTTGCTGAGACTCCACAGCCTTTCCCTGTGCTGCCTTTGAACTTAGCTGCCAAGATCGTGTAACACCACGTGCCTCCTTTGACTTTCAGGAATGATCAGGAACATTGTAAGGATAAAATTGGCAGGGGGTGAGGAGCTGAGAGGGAGCCCTGACAGAAAGCAAGTAAAAGCCCTGAATATTGTCAACATTTTGTTAATAAGCTTAGGAGTGTGTGTGTGGATTCCTGAGTGTGTGCAGACAGACACAGTGTGTATGTGGCAGTGCCAATAGGAATTCCTCTGTCTTAGTGAGGGTGATGTCAGGCTACATTACAGCTTATTGCTTGCTGGGCTGAGTGACATGCAGGATTATCCACTGATGGGAGAAATAAAAAAAAAAAAAGAAAATGCTTTCATCAGCACGGAGCCGGTGCCTGTGCGTTTGATGTTAGATTCAAGGAATCGTTCACAAGGTGATGGAAACTGTGTGGGGTGGGGGGAAGAGGTTGAGTACCAATAAAAGGTCATGACGAAGCAACAAGTGTGCCCAGGAGATAAATAGCAAAGTAACACTTCAAGATATACTACCAGTTCTTTCATAATATTTGTTTCAATGTCTCACTATGGGATATACGCCTCCCCGTCATATCTCAGAAGCTCTATCTCATCACGCCAATCCTGATTGGCTGGTGAAATGTAATAATCCTCTGCAAGTAGTTCTGCCTACTATAAGTGGAGTGGGCGGAGAATGCAGCACCATTCATTAAGGAATCCTGTAACAAATTACAATTACTCTGTAATTGAGTAGTTTTTTAGTGTACTACTTTTTTGAGTACTTTCTAAAATCTGTACATTTACTTTTACTTAAGTAAATTTTGTTTCAAGTAACAGTACTTCGCTACATTGGAAATCGATTCCTGCCTATAGGTCTTTGATCATCCTCTTCCTCTGGATTCTCCCGTGCGCCTCGTCCTCCAGCAGTGCCAGATAAGCCACTGTGCGTCTTTACGCACTGTGTGCGCATTCCATTTTTATAACAGCTACAGTTTGTTGCAGCCAATTGATCAGCAGTTTTGCGCAATGATCATGTGATTTTAATTAAACTTATTATTAATTTAAAGCTGAATTTGTAGGCGCTCACACGTCACCCTGGGGCTCTTTCGTTTTTTTGGCAAATATATCCTTCATATACAATATGTGTTGTGAAATATGCAATGTTCGGTTAATTCACACAAATGTATCAATTTCACAGAGCTGTCTTTAATTTCATTGTTCTCCTGTTGGGGTCGGAGTTTCTCATGATTTTGTGCATATGACAGGGTCGGAGCTGCCGTGGAGGTGCACACATTATCCCCTAAAGATAGGAATTGTTCTCTTACTGGAAAATGTTTTATTGGATGCTCTGACAAATTTAATGTATTGACACAAGCACTTACCTCATTGAATTGACGCTCTTGACATTTATTTTCTTTTCTTTATCCAGGTTAGCTACACCATGATTTGTTCTCATGCAGGTTTTTTGAAATGGTAATCATATCATAAAATCATATAAAAAAAGAATCTAGTTTGATCTTTATACGTCTTTGTACTTTTTATTGCATGAGAGAGATGCCCCCCCCCCCCAAACTTTTACTCTGAGTACATTTTAAGTGATCTACTTTTAACTTTTACTCGAGTAGATTTTCACACCAGTAACTTTTCTTCTTAAGTAAAATTTCATCAAAGTAGCAGTACTTCTACTTAAATACATTTTAAGTACACTTTCCACCCCTGCTTCTCGCCACAGCAGCGGAACCATCCACAGATGGACCCTTTTTGTATTTCGTTGCCGGACACTGTTGTTGGCATCGTTTTTTGTCAACCACCTCAGGTCAATTAGTGAACCCAACACCCCAGTTGGCGGCTCGGTTCCAACGCTGCTCCACGCGGTCCCCAGACGCTGGTTGGCGGCCTTCAGCTAGCTTAGCGGCTAGCAGCCACGTGCTAACACTAACTAGCTTCTCCTTCCTGCTGTACCCCAGCACAGAAGAGAAGGATGGAGGGAAAAGCCCCACACGCCAGCGGAGCTGGAGGCGTGGAGGCTGGCCTCTGCAGGTGTGGGAAGAAAATCTCAGCCCGAGATACACACCAGGTCTGCTCCAAGTGCCTTGGGCAGGAACATGGACGCCCCGGCTCTTGCTTCCACTGCGCCGCCTTATGGTGAAGAGTCTCTGGAGGCGGCTGGCATGCCAAAACAGGCAAACCAGGAACCCCTCCTCCCCCTCTCAGCGCCAAGCCCATTGCTGAGTGGGGCCCAGCTGGGGTTCACAGTTCGATATCGCATTTGTCCCTCTGCCCTGGGAGGACATTTTGGATTTGGACTGTGGAAACCACAATGACGTGACCTCTGAATTCCTCATTTCAGAGGAAGAAAAGGACAACATCTTTGTCACCCCGGCTTGGGCTGCAAAGCACCCCCCTTCTGTCGCCTCCACAGCTGGAGGTTTGCAGACGCGCTGCTGCCCGTCTATCCATCTCGTGGCCCGTCATCGTGACCGAAGTGAATAGGGCCCGGTACAAGAGGAAGTGCCTTCCCGTGACCAGGGGTATGGCGAACCAGCTGCCTCCCATCTTCCCAAAGCTGCTGGATGAGGTGGCACGCTCCTGGAAGGACCGGCCGTTCACCAACAGGGGCGTGGTTCTGGGCGATTCATCCCTGGACTGTGAGTTCAGGAAAAGCCTAGGTCTTCTCCGTGTGCCCCCTGGCTCAACCTAGCAAATTTCTCTAAGGTGGAAAGGAGTGACATCCTGGACATGCCCGTCCCCGCCAGGGTGCGGGAGCATGGGCACACTCTGATCTTGGTGGCTCTGAATTGGCCTGCCATGCATTGGCTGGCAGAGATCCACCGGTTGTTGTGCGCTCCCTCCTGGCAACTCCTGTTGTGGAGGGACTTACTGTCACAGGCGGGGGGCTCAGTCTTCCACCCTCACCCAATGTGCTTGGTGCTATGGGCTTGGTCCCTGATTGGTGCAATATGTCTGTCGTGGGACTCTCACAGTGGGAGATTTCCACCATACAGAGTGCTCGGGCTTCCTCCACTAGGTCTTTGTATGACTGTAAGTGGAGGGTGTTGGAGGACTGGTGTCATCGGGCGAGACACACCCCTTTTCAGTGTTCTGTGGGAGTGATTTTGTAATTCCTGCAGGAGCTGATGGACAAACGGAGGGCTTTCTCCACAGTGAAAGTGTATCTGGCAGCTATTGCTGCCTGTCATGTGGGCTTCGGGGATAAAACTGCATTCGCTGATTGTTCGTTTTATGAAAGGAGCACACAGGCTGTGTAGAGCTGTGTCCAGGTCACTTGTGCTGCCGTGGAATTTGGCTGTGATTCTGGAGGGTCTTAAACGCCCTCCTTTTGAACCGATGGCACGCCTAAACTTAAAGTTTGTGTCTCTGAAGGGAGTGTTGCTACTGGCTTTAGCGTCAGTTAAGCATGACATCCATGCACTGTCAGTGCACTCATTGTGTGACCAGTTCTTCCCTGGCAATGCGAGGATGATATTGAAGCCCATCCCGGCTTTTGTGCTGAAGGTGTTGGGCTCATGCATTCCTATTGACATCACAGCTCTCTCTGCCTCACATGGTGAGCAACGGCCTCATTTATTGTTTCCGGTACACTCTGTGAACGTGTACGTGGCCATGACAAGGGGTTTCAGAAAGAGCGATCAGCTCTTTGTCTCCTGGACCATGCCCCGTAAACACTGGGTGGTGGAGGCGATTTCTTTGGCTTATGCGAGTCAGGGTCTGCAGCCGCCTGCTGGCTTGCGTGCTCATTTGACTCGGGGTTTAGCCACATCCTGGGCCTTGTTCTGGGGAGTGTCTGTTCAGGATATTTGTGTAGTGGCGAGTTGGTCCTCGCCCCACCCTTTTGTTCGGTTTTACCGGCTGGATGTTTCCGCTTCGTGTGTGGCACGGGCGATTCTCCTGTCCTAATGTGTGATAAGCTTGTCTGTAATACGAGAGCTACGATATCCTATAGTGAGACATTGAAACTAATGTTATGAAAGAGAACTGTAGGTTATTTACACAACCCCTGTTCTCTGAGTAATATGAGTGAGATGTTTCACCAGACAACCCTTCTTGCTCACTGAGTGAGAAAAGGATTCCTGAATGAATGGTGCTGCATTCTCCGCCCACTCTACTTATAGTAGGCCGGACTACCGGCGGCGGATTAATACATGTCACCAACCAATCAGGATTGGCGTGATGATATAAAGCTTCTGAGACATCTCACTCATATTACTCAGAGAACCGGGGTTATGTAAATAACCTATAGTTACTGTATAGCAAAGATTATCCCTTTCTTTCTACAATGTGAGTAGCTCTTGTATCAGATACTGTAATGGGAAATATTTGTTCATGTGACTTTCCTTCCTGGTGTCATAGAAGTGAAAGGAGTTTCTACAACCCTTTTAAGAGCGGTTTCTATATAATGAAGGAAGGAACAATAGTTGGGGAAGAAAAATGTTTATGACATTGGGTTGGAAATATTTGGTCAATCTGTAACCTTACCGAACCCCCGAAAAAGGCTATTATTTACAAATCAGGACTCTGGTTGAGCAGAATTGTCTTTGATTTGAGACATGTGGAAGTCTTTCTCCAACCCCAACTAGCAATTCACTCAAACGTCAAACTGACACTATGAAGTTGTTCCAAGAATACAAAATTATTGGCATTGTGGTTTGTGGTTGAAAAAGTCTAATAACTTGTGTCTCCTTGTCATTGTACTGCAGTCTTGATAAAACATTACATGACTCCTTCAACAACTCCATTAATCTTTAGCATGTTTAAATTAATCTGATCTGTGAGGCGGAGTGAAAGCACTTAATGTAAGAAAATATTGTGTATTTTTCTCACTTTTTTTGTTGCCAAAGTCAAAAATGTTGGATTGATAATGTAGCCAATTTCATATTAATAGTAGAACCGGATCTTACGGCAGTTGGTGAAACTGTCAAGTTAATTAATCTATTTTTTTGTTTTATCATTCTGCTTGAAATAAAAATATGCTTCAGACTGGAAAAAACACTCGCCAAAAATCAAACCCCTGCTGCCCCTGTGAAAGATGGAGGCCTCCATCACTGCATTAACTCAATTAGACAAAGTAGTACACATCACTTGGACTTTTTACTTGTGGTTGATTGATGGTGTCAGTAATATTAATCTCAATGAAAGTGCACCACAAGACTATTTATTTCAATAAGTGTTGTACTTGCAGGAAATGTGGTGGAGTTGCTGCCATTTTTAAATCAATATTTCAGTGCAAAGAAATAACATTTGGTGATTTTATCTCCTTTGAATATATGTCATTCTTACTGAAAGGGTGATTCAAGAATTCTGTTTCTAGTCATTTATAGACCCCCAAAATATTCTGGAGAATTCATGGATGAGTTTGCTGAACTGCTGTCAGTTGTATGCACTGAATACAACTTTTTAATAACAACAGGTGACTTTAATATTCATGTAGACAATAACATGCACAATACTGCCAAAGAACTGTATGCTTTAATGGACACTTTTTATCTTATACAACATGTGACTGGTCCGACATACAGTACACTCAAGGTCACACTTTGGATCTGATTATCTCTAAAGGTGTTGATATTTCTGCTGTTGATGTAAGAGTATCTGATCATTTCTGTCTTTTTTGACTTGGAGACTGTAACATCTGTTCCCCCTACTTCTGTGTGTTTAAAGAAAAGGTACATAAATGATAACACGTGCACAGTTTATGGAAGCCATAGCAATGACACCTACATTGAGTGCTGAGACAGTTGATAATCTTTTGAATGAGTTTAATACAAAAGTCTGTAACTCACAAGTTTGGATGAACTACGGCCGGGCCCACGTAACGTATCCACACCGAAGAGCACGTACCACGTTTCCGAGAATTCAGTCAAATGACTTGGTTCGACCGAGTAAATTTTAGTGTACACAACATCAAGAACAACAAAGTGAGTGGAATTCTTGTAGCCCGGCTTAAAAATGTTCCTATTAACATGATCCAGACGTACCAAATGTCATGCTTCTATGTGTAAACCCGCAATTGTTTGCTATATTTCACATATCTACCTGACTATGAGACTGGGCTACTACTCGGGATGGGAATTGATAAAAATGTAACGATTCCGATTCCATTATCGATACTGCTTATCGATTCGATTCCTTACTGATTCTCTTACCGATTCTCATTGGGTGAGGGGATTAAATAATACAAATGGATTTGTTTGCTTTAACTCTTTATTATCTTATCCTATCTTTCTTTAATTTTCTGCAGGGATATTAGCTCTCTTTTAATCCACCAGGTATAGATTGTTTTCACTGGATAATAATATATACAATATATGACACGTTGGCTACAAACATTTGATAATATTTACAGTGCTCCTTTTGAACTTCAGACATTGAACAAATAATTATTCTGTAAAAAGAACATAACCAAAAGTACAGCTGCACTTATTATGTATTTAAACGGTAAAGCTTTAGTTATTTGCCTTTGTTTACATTTCTATAAATGGACCTTCAGAGACGCCGTCCCCTGGACGTCATCAGCCGTGTGTGTGAATGTGTGAAAGAGCAAACTAAAGACAACGATCAGTACCAGTCTGTCTCCCGTGTCTGATTACTTGTTATGAGGACATAAACTGGCAACAAAGTGTGTGTTCTTGTGGAAGTTTGTTGTTTTCAGAAGAAAAGTCTGTGCAAAAATTAACTTTTGCGTGAGTGTACAGAACCCGGAAGTGAGTGGCGTAGTGATCGAGACGCTACATACACATCACGGAGGACAGCGCAGCTGCGGGGGGAGAAGGTGGATTCTCCGTGGTGGAAATATAGTGAAATATAGCCAAACTTTCTCAGTTCTCAGAAAGAACCAGTTTTTGATTCCACGCATGTTGACCATTAATAAAATAACAAATATAATTTGTATTCAATCAAGCAAAACTGAACACAAACTTTATTTTCATCATCCAATGAAATTTGTACTCAATTTCGTCTTTTTGTAGGTCATTTCCTTGGTAATCGCAGTGTGCTGGACATCCTCAGGCAGGAAGGCTACGAGATTGTCCACATGCCTTCTCACCATCAAGAGTCAGTTGCAGAGTGAGTAAGCACAGAGTGTCAAAGCATGTCATTTCTGTGGTAACACTGAAACCAAGAAATTTAGACAATTATTGATGCATCTTATTTAATTTTAGAGGTATCACATCACTGTTTGTGGGCTCATCTGTGATCCTTGATTGTAACCTTTAAAGTAGTAAATGCTGTACATCTTGCTGTAAACCAGATATTTGAACCAGGTTTTTAACCCCACAAAGAAAGTAAAACAAGGGTGAACAGTGAACGCACAATTTAGTCGCTCCACATCCGTCCAATGCTCTGTCGAGTTGAGGCATTTGACCTCAGTAGATTTAGTGAAATGCACTGCTCAGATGGGCCAACTTTTCCTCTGAAGCAAATAAAGCTAAGCTTTACAGGAATCCTTTGATACCTCATCAACTCCCTCACCTTCCTCCCTCCCTTTTAATGACTGCCAAAGGCAAGCAGCCAGCAGTGGTTCTGCCTGATCTCACCACAACATACACGTGTGTTCAGGGATGTTCAGTGCCAACAACCAAGGCAGCAACTGTGTGTGTGTGTGTGTGTGTGTGTCCCTCTCTCTTTGGCACAAGACGGCATCCCTGTCACCTTGAATTTGCACTCTGTGCACAATAAATAACAACAGTCATTAGAATCTCGTCAAAATGTAAAAACAAGACATAAGGAAGAATCAGTCAAAACATCATTTTTCATTCAGCCAGCTATAGGCCTTATACAAACTCTTTTACTCCAAGTTACAGCTGTAAATGTAGATTTACTGTTCTCCTTCCTCCCTGTTTGCTAAGTTGCGGGCTTCATCCAGCGGCTCTTGGTTTTAACCCTGACAGGCAGACTCACTTACTGTGGTCACAAATCTCTCGTGTATGCTGTACGGCCACACACTTGCATGCAAGTAGACAAGCTGCCCAAGGCAGGGGCGAAGTAACAAGCGAGCAAAAACAACACCGGATGGCAAAAAACGTGGTGTTTATGGCAGCTAGTATAGCCTCAGACTTTGTGTTTTGAAGCAAACGTCTCCTAAAGGGTGAATGACAGGGCTTGCAGACCAGAGCTGGGTTTGGCTCTACAGTAGCTTGACCACAAGCCTGGCTCTGTCATCACACTGACCATGCTGCTAGGGCCAGGGTGTGAGTGGGCCTCAAATCTATTAAGAATGGTGAGCCAGAATAAATTATGAGTGAGCAGGACTAATGCAGAAGATTACAGCTGTTCATTTAATGCTGACTTACACAAGGAGTTCCCAACTTCAGGGTTACTTCCCAGTTGGTTGAATTCTGCTAAATTTATCTCCAAAGTGATCTTACAAATTGCAGTATAGCTACAGTATAGCTAGCACTGTATTAGTTTCTTCTTAATAATGTTAAAAACATGGTCTTGATCCTCTACCTTGAAGTCCCATAAGCCATACTGACTAGAAGAAGGCGGGGAAAGGAAGTATGAGTAATGGATGGAAGAAAAACAGACATGGCCAAAGTTTTAGATGTGTCAGAGAGTCTGGGTGGTCTTCTTCAATCAGACGTTGTCTTAGATGTTCCAAGATTGACCACATGTGTAAAGATATTTTATATCTTACCCTGTGGGTATTTCAGCTACTGAGGACAGCCTTATGCAGTAAAAACACCCTGCATGTTTGTTTACATGATTAAATTTAACAGTAATGAAGCATTAAATGACCAGAAAATACAAACATTACTAGTTGTGTAAATGCTGTTTACCCTGCAAAAAAATAAAAAATAAAATAATATATTAACTGTCGCCTGTTGAACTTTTCTTCTTTAGAATGAAACCAGATCAGATACCCAGGCACGGTGAAGACATCACTGACCCCAGCACTGAGCCTCCAACTGACTGGCTGATCTCTCCTGAGACTGAGTTGGAGTTTGGAGATCTAGATAATTTACCTGACCTTGGAGAGGAGGAACTCCCTCACATATTGCTCCCCGACAGCCTGAGCCAGCTGGAGGAATTTGGTCGACGCAAACGGCCTCGCAAAACTCACAGAGGCCACGGGAGACCACGTCTTTTCAGCGACCTGTGGGTTCGCATCGGAGATAGGTGAGAAGTCTCCCACATTGTTGTTATTCATCAAGGACACTTAACTTTGAAGGGCAAGTCAAGATGAATTTTTTTTTTTTTTTTTTTTTTTTTTTTTAAAAAGAATATGAATGAGAGGTATGATTGGGCAAGCTTTAGAATAAAGACAATGAATGTGCACTAAAGCTGCTGAGAATTTAAAGAGATGGACACAGTGTTATCATTTTACAACCTCCAATAACTGTTTGTGCATAGAAGAAAATCATAAATACAAGTTTCATGCAACAGTTTTGCCAAAGAAAGTGATTTGGTAGACATTTCACAAAAAAACAAAAGTAATTAAACATGTTTTGTTTTCTGTTGAAATAAAAAAAAAAATGGACAAGAATGATAAGTCGGTTTTATATAGCGCTTTTCAAAGAAAACTCAAAGACGCTTTACAGGAAGCATTAGGAGTGGAGGAGATGAGTTAGTTTAATGCCTGTGTGAACAGGTGGATTTTTAACTCTGTTTTGAAATATTAAAAGAAAGAAAAAAGTAATAAAGAATAAAATAGATAGCATAATAAGTTGGTAAGAGGAAGAAGAATTGTCACATTACAATAGTTATATTATCGGCCCACCAATTGTATTAGCCGATATTTGCCACAAAATGTAATATTGTAATACTGAGAGTTGAACTGTAGTTTTTAACGTTATTTAACCAAATGCTCACAATATGCTAGTCTTGTCTGAACTCTCTGTCCATCGTCCACATACGTCATCACCCCACATCCTCGTAGTTCTTTCCAACGGACTCAATCACACAACAGAAATAAAACATCTGCAAACAATATTCTTATTATGGACTGAAAATGTTTGATGCCCCAGTCGGGCATCAAATTAAACGTATGTTAGTTACCTATAGAATTAGCTGTGTGGGGAGGGATTCTATATAAATTTCAGCATCAATTGATATCAAAAAACAGCATCAGCATATTGGCATTATAAGTAACGATACATGGCTAATATCGAAAATCCCTATTGTCAAGCTTTTTGTATCCATTGGTTTACTTTTTGTCTTTGCAGCACCACCCCACCACCTAACGTGAGGATCATTAATGGTTATGTAACAGTGGAGCCTCCGCTGATCCACCAGGAGCACCGTCAACGGATGGAGATTCACGCCACAGAGCAACACCTCAGCTCTCCTTCCTCTAAACCCTCCGGCTCCGTCCACTGTGCCCCCAGCAGCACACTCTCAGCCTTGTGTGTTTTACCCTGGCTTTTAACACACATGCTGTTCACCTCCTGACCACAAGACAGCTTTATCTCTTGACTCTTAGGACAGCTCTGCCTCCACGGAAAAGCAGTGGAATGTAACAGATAAAGAACTAACAAGGAGTCGCCGTCAGCACATGCAGAAGGAATGGAGAGAGATTTTATTGTGAAAAAGAGGTCAGCAGGCAGGAGACGTCCACTGTTGGCCTACAATATGAGAAACGCTGTTTCAAATCTCTAAATGTGTGGAATAAGCTTTTCATCACGATCCAAGGAATAACCTGTGTCTGACTGCAAGGGGAGAAGTCTTAAAATGAAATATCAAACTCATAGCACAGAGAGGAAATGCTGAATTCCTCGACCCAATAATGATCCTAATATTGGATGATGAAATAGGACTGATCTTAATAATGAGACTAAAACATACTAATGACAAATATGGCTGTGTTAGATGAGTTCAGTGCATTTATTACTGTGTATATGGGTGGGAACACTCAGTCACCACTTTGTAAATTGTGCATTTTGTCCATAAATGAGTAATGTATATTTATTATTTCTGAAAGAAAAGAGTATATTTTCTTCTTTTTTTGGAGACAAATGTAAAAAATAAACTTTAAAAATGTTTTCAAGGACAACAAACGTTTCTCTCCTTTTTTTGTCCTTCTTTACTCTGTTTAACAAAGCATTTCCAGTGGTTTTCATTATTTAATAACTGATTCCTTCACAATAAAGTTTGGTATTCACAATATAACTGTGTAGTTAGAGTTTTAAATGATCATGTGATAAGCCTTTGCGCTCAGATTATCATTTACCATAGCATTTGTTTGCAGGTAGGATCTGTCATGGAGACGATGAACACATAAAGAGAGTTAAAAAGGATTGCTATAGTTTTGTTCACTGTGCCAATGATGGCATTTTTTATTTATTTATTTATTTTTTTACTATAAAATAGCTCTTAAACAAGCGACGTTAGCATGAAGTTTGCACCAAACCATCAGCAATAATTAAGAAAAACCCAAAATTAATTTGTAGCATTGATTTCAAAATCCCAAGGTTGCAATTAGAAATGTTTGGGATGTGCTTGACAAATGATTAAAATCCTTTGACTGATATTTTTTTGTATTCAATCATCTTGCAATCTTGAAATATTATGTCTAAAATGATTAAAAGCCAGGAAGATGAAATGTTTGTGTCTGTTTGTCCTGTGATGCACAGGTAGAGTGACCAGTGCAGACTGGGAGAGATTAAAAAATAATGGTTATAGAGGAAAAGTTGAAAAGGTGCTCTCTGCTGGCTGGATAAAATACTACACCAGAGAGATGACAGATAGAGCTTCATTCTTAGTATTTACATTAAAACTTAATGTTTCACATGCAGTAGTATACCTGAGTCTATCAACTTTTAAATTAAATATTAAAATTCTATAGTTTGGTACAAGAAATGTGCTACATATGGGCTGATTGCCTTTGGCTGGTGAAATAAATAACGTTTCTTTAATATAAATGAGTTGTGTCTGATTTAATAATCCTTTTTTAAAAAAAAAAAAAAAAAAAAAGCCTAAATGGCAGCTTAAAAAAGATCAAATTATTTTAGGTCTTGTAAATCCAAGATTATTTTTTGTTTGTATGAACCATTTTCTCGGACACGTTCTAGAAATCATCAATCTTACAAAAATGATCATGATTTGAGGTTTTGTTTTTTGTTTTCCAGTCAGACAGGCCTCATTGTCCTTTGTGAAAAATAAAGACAAGAGAGAGAGAAAAATGGACACACAAAGAATGCTGTTACAGGAAGTTTATTTTGATAGGAATATAGGCCTTTATTGAGTCAGTGGCCCAAAAAGAAAAACACATTTCTATAAAGAAGGAGATTTGGACTTTGCATTAGATTGTCTTGCAGTTCAATGCAGTGTTTGGATTACTAAATGTTAATATTAATTGAACTGCTCATGGTTGACTTCTTGTTCTGGTTTCGCTTTAATATCTTCTTCTGACAAATATTATAACACTTAGTTTTCTTTACACACAAAGTAACTAAAGTAAAACAAAGCACCAGCATAAACCAGTTAAAAAAGCTTTTTAAATCAAATATCCTTAGTATAGTATAAGTATAGTATAGTATTAGTATAGTATAAGAAAAAAGAGCAACAATTTTACCTAGCACAGCAATATTTAATATGTATTTAATAGTATAAATATATTAATACATAATATATATATATATAGCCACTCTAAATTTAATTGATGAAATTTGTGCCATAAATATGAAATAGTATAATATTAATACTATGTACATGTCATATACATTCATGAATGTGTGTATATGAGTGTACATATGTATATATGTTTGATATGAATGTATAAACTGTATATATTAAACTTCTGAATAATATATATTGAATGTATATTGTGAAAATAGTAATTTTTTTGTGTGATATTATTTAGAGAACCTTGATTTTTGCTTTTTGTTTTTTGTTTTGTTTTTTTTTTTTGTTTTTTTGTTTAGCCAAAATAAAAATTCAAATTCAAATATTTTGACTTGAAACAGGATGAAAGAATAACACTGGGTTAGAGTTGATTGTAAAACAATGGCCAAGTCTGACAGGACATGTTTCAACAAAATGTGTGACAAACCTTTGGATTACATAAAAGGTAAATACATGTGAATGTATTTATTTATTTTATTTTGGAGGATCTTTTATCCATTTCATGTTTACATGTGACCTGATTTAAGCTTGTAATCTGCTCCAACAAAACATTTAAAGAACAAATAAACACAGATGTTAATTTTTATTTTTTTTTTTACTTTAACAGAAATATAGTATATTGTGAAAAGCAGATTTTTTTTTTAAAATTGCCTTGAAGAATGATAAATGAGGACTTTGTATGTGAAATTACACAGAGGAGGAGAATCACATCTTTAGTGTTGGCAGTCACATACAGTTTGATGATATAGAGAGGAGCAAAGTGGAAAAAATGACTGCTCTTCTTTAACAAGTATCATCTCAGTGTCCTCATGCAGAACACTTGACCCCTGAAGGGCCCCAACTGAGCCAGTGCTCAGTGGAAAATAGAGACTACCTGGACTGAGCCCATTAGCCTAAATATGAACCATAGGCATATGTCTATAAATACGTATCAGCACTTTGAATATTAATGATCAATCTCAAATAATCTATTATTATCATGCAGCATGCTAGTTATGTAGTTTAGCTCTTGACCACTAGTGGGCGTCATAGTCATACCTTTAAATTTACTGTGTTGATATTGTGCTCAGGCTGGGAGTGAGTTAATGCTCTGTTATAGAATATTACCATGGTTACAGTATGTAATAAACATATGATTATGATTCTGATATAACAAGCCACATTATTCAGCGGAAGCTTTAACAATGTTCTTATTGGGAGTTTGATCAGTGTTTTTCAAATGGGGTACGTGTACCCCAGGGGTACGCAATAGCACTACAGAGAGAGAGGGGAAAATTAACAAATAAAGTGTCTTGGTCCCACCCCAGGCGTGAGATGTCCAGAAATGATATTTTTTAAAAAACTAAAAAAAAAAAAAAAAAAACTTAAAAAACTCTAGAAATAAATCTATTCAGGAGCCACTAAATCAGGGTTTTTCAACCTTGGGGTCAGGACCCTGAGTGGGGTCGCCTGGAGTTTAAATGGGGTCGCCTAAAAGTTATGAAAAATTTAAATAAAACACACAATCTTAACTGTGTGAAAATGAAAATGCAGTAAAAAAAAAAAAATATATATATATATATATATATATATATATATGAGCTCAAATATGATCAAAAACTAATTCAAGAAAAAAAAAAAGTCTTTGGGGTCACCAGAAATTCTTTATCAAAATGGGGTCACAGTCCAAAAAAGGTTGGGAACCACGTAAAACTAGTTCTTATCACTTATTCATGAAATTAGATTATTGAAAATGTGTGTTATCACTTGTTAATTGTATTATTGTACTCTACAGTTGTTTTTTATTTTTCTAAGCAAAATGTTGTGAATCCAAGTCCCCAAATCGGGGACTTGGATTCACAAATAAGAGAAAGGGGGTACTTGAGCCAATAAAGTTTGAGAACCATTGAAGTAGCAAGTAAAACATTTTCACTCTAAGTTTTTTTTATATATATATATTTAAAGGGAAATAGGAAGTAAGTCAGGGATGTTAAACTCATTTTAGTTCAGGGGCCAAATATGGACCAGTTTGATCTCAAATGGGCTGCAGATTTTAGGTGGGAAAAAAGAGCAATTTTAACATACATTTTTAATATCGGTCCTTGCCAGATGTTCAATTAAAAAAATCATGATATTGCAACCAATTTTTGTGTAATTTAGAAGAATTTTGTTTGCAATAAATTGCAAGATTTGTGGAAAAAATCGAGAGTTCTTTCCACAATTAACAAATAGCAAATAACAAATGCATGTGATATAAACAAAGAAAAATTGCAAACCCCTAAAAATATTGCAGAGTTTCAATAAAATGGTGAATTTGAAATATCTACAAATTAATTATTGGTAATTTACTTATTGTCAATAATACAATACAATAAAGGGCAGGATTTGGCCCACGGGCCTTGCATTTGACACATCTGATACAAGTTAAATGCAAAAGAATATAAAGTCTAAATTAAAAAAAGAAAAAAAAAAACCTCCTAAGTATGGATGCATCATCTACTACTCAGTGTTTTTGACTATGCACTCATAACATAAGAATTTTATTTCATTCATCATATTGAATTATTAAAATGTAAATACTGACTATAGGGCATTGGTCGTTTAAACAAAGTATTATACAAACTTTAACAAGCAGGAAATTTCTATAATTTCATATTGAGAGTTTCTCCTATCAAGGTGACCTGGAAAGTAGACGATGTAAAGTCTGAGAGAGATTAGTCATGACTTTGTAGTAGAGCTGGTGCACAATGAATAGCTCAGTGCTTAAATCCCAGACCACTTCTGTAATAAACATATGGGTGAAACTTGTCTTGTTTCTTTTTAACTAAACAAGTTAAGTCAAATAAAGATTTAAAATTCTAATTTAATCTATCTCTTTGCTTTGTATAGACAAAGATCCGTTATGTTA
Source organism: Gouania willdenowi (assembly GCF_900634775.1). Classification (NCBI taxonomy): domain Eukaryota; kingdom Metazoa; phylum Chordata; class Actinopteri; order Blenniiformes; family Gobiesocidae; genus Gouania; species Gouania willdenowi. Next base: position 21,267,185 of record NC_041047.1, on the reverse strand, counting down.
GCTCCCTGGTTTTATATGGGAAGGAGAAGAAAAAGAGGAACAAGCTGATTTTTTTTTTTTAGCGCAAACAGCTTTTTGCCCCCTAAGCCGAGACAGGACAATATTTGCCTTAGCTAGAATACCATTTTCCCTAGGCTTTAGGGTGTTGTTTGAGAGAGTGGGGGGGCCTTGACAGGGTGCTCTGAGGGCTGACCCCCTCTATGCTGCCAGCCGCATATAAATAAAAGATTACAGTGGAAAATCAATTTCTGAGCAAACTCATTAAAAATGCCCCTCACCTTAAATGATTCCCATTTCCTACCATTCAACCTGTTAACGCTTCACCCAACCCACACCACCCCTCTATCCACTCCCTCCTTCCTGCATGCTTCCTTCGCCCTGTTGCTCTCCCCCGGTAGTAATTACTTGCACAAGTCGTCTTTTGCCCTTTGAGTTGCACCGTTTCACAAATGAAGGTTAAGTTTGTTTAACCGTTGTGGATTTGCCAGTCATGTTAAAGCATATAATGTGGCAGGTTCTTGATTTCTGCGCACACATCAGGCAAGCAGGCCCAGCTTATCCCTCCACCCACCCACAAAGCCAACCAACCTCTTAACGGAAGCAGGAGATGTTGGCTCCAAGGTTGAAGCTTGGTGGACCTGAGGAAGCCTGCAGTGGATCAGACTTCAGGCCCATAGACTTGACTCAAAGGGGACCAGGAAGTTGTTAAAAAGCACCTCTGGTAAAATGATTAACAATCAAGCTGTGGTGTTTGTCCTAAGGAGACATAAAGATGCTCACTTACAACACAGCACGAGAAGGTAAAGAAAGAAAGTGCAGGAACAAAGAACCATTTACAGACATTTATTCAAGGTCTCGTCACTTGTGTTGACACGCGTATTCCTATACAAGCGTAAATGCAACATGGTGCAATAAATAGCTGTAAAAACCAAAACAAAATGCTTCATAGCGTAGGACATGGGCACCATAGTCTTTTCTTCAGTCAGTACCTGACAAAGAGGGAAAGTCACCGGAGCCAAGGAGAGCATTGATTTCAGGTCGCTGCAGCTGCAAAGTGCATTTCAAGTGTGTGATGCTTTGATTTGAAGTTGGAGCTCACACAATGATCACAGCAATAACACACTGAGTCAAGGCAAGAGATGGTTTTCACAGTTTTTCCTCATTCACAATTATCTTTCATTCCTTTATTCTGATTTGATGCCGCAACTGAAGATACCTCTGTGTTTCTTGCTATATGGTTTTTAAAATATATATGTTTCCCTTTGTTTTCTCTCTGGCAGAGGGCAGCCATAAAGCTTTGGGAAAACAAAAGTGTGATAGCTCTCTTCCTTTTGGCTAATCCTGCTGATAGTAAAGGCAAAGCGGTGCTTTTTGAAGGCCTCACATGCAGTTCGTCAGTGTTTGTGCTGGTTGAGACATTATTCTCTCCCCTATTGTCCCATTGAGCTGTGAGATTGAGTCGTGTGGCCTTGCATTGGCTTTACAGGGGTCAGGTGCAAATCACAAGGGCAGTCAAAGAGAACTGGTCAAACCTTCAGCCTTTATCACTTTTTAATAGCAATTACAATAGTTTAGTTTAGTATTAGTTAATTATTTTGTGGACAATCCCCTTTTACAAAAAAAGCAGCAGCTTTAGTCTTTGCGGCTAATTTCCAGCTGTAATCTCCAGCCAGTTGTGAATTGGCAACCTAAATATAGTGCATAGTTAATTAAAATGCAATAAATGACGTTACATTTGTGAGGCAAACAGTCATATACATGTGTAAATTGGAGCAAGGACAGTTTGAGCAAAGATATCAATACAACAAAGACAGCACAGAGGCCACATTAAAGTATACAAGACATAACATGGAGGCAGGCAGCAGCAATGACCATGTCCCATTGAACATACATCTCACATCTGACATACAATAGTTACTGGTGATGAATTACTTTGTCACAAAAAAAGAAAAAAACTTTACATTTTATTGAAGAAAAAGTTGTGATTCACTATGAGAAAGATGCAATATCATTATTTTTACATTTTTGAATTTTTGGCTATTTATTGAATTCACCAGATGAAGGGAAACATGACTTTTTTGGCATACAATGATAGGTCATTTTATATATGACAAGATCAACGCTAATGTCCCAGATAACAGTAAAGTTTAATTGGTTTAATTCTTCTTAATACTATTTCATTGAATGCGGGCCAATTTTTTACCTCTGCCAAGGAGGTTATACTGTCAATTTTGATGAAATTTTAACCAAAGATATAGACTTTATGCCATGGAAAATGCCATAACATTTTGGAAATCAATATGCTGATTCTGGATCAGTTTGAAAAATTCATAAATCCCTATCACTCATCATTGGCTAGATTTCAAAAATTCATATCTGGGTTCGTAATTGACTGATCTTTATTGAAATGTATGAACTCAGTTATGTTGGGTTGGTTCCTATAAATAACCCCACTGAGTTACATCTGGATTAGATCCAGATTGTGCATTTCATCATTACTTGTCTTTGGACCTACTGTACCATTATTATTGTGTAAAGCAATGTCTTACAAGTCTTTGAAGTGTAAATAATCATGGTACCATGATCAGGATCACTAATAGAGGAGATTTGGAGCCTGGTGGAGGTTTGTGCTCTGAGTGCATGCTATAGTTTTTTCATCAGTTCTTAGAATTCTGAAGGTGGTTAAAAATGAACAGAAAACTTTCATCTTCTTAAATTTATTTTCATAGAATGATGTGGGGAAAAAAGAAAGAAAAAATCATAATGGCTTACAATTGTATGTATCTATTGCACAGATTATTATAGGCATTTTCAACATTTGTTGGGGGATTCATTAAGTGCGTGTTCACGTGACGAGAAAATTAATGTTTTTGTGCGTGCCAACACAACACAACTTTCAAATTAATGTATTTCAATTGGAAGTTATTTGCACAACTAATCAGAATATTTTACTCAGGGTTAAGGGAAGGGTTCTGGTTAAGGTGATGAATGTCTTTGACAATGCAATTTGCATGAAAATATTTTGTGCCAGCAGCAAGAAAAGAAATCGTGTCACGCAGCACGAGAAAAGTGAGAAAATTGTGTTACTGTGCACGAAAAATGTCATGAAAGCTTGGAAAAAACTGATGTTATTGGATTGTCCTACATGTCAGTTTGAAACACTTTGACAAGTGAATATGGTACATTCATAATTAAATATTAGAGATATGTGTTGCACTATTGTCTTTATTATGGTATAGTAAAGATAAATAGTTTATTTTTAAGTGCAGAGGTGGAAGCAGTGAGTGTGAACCTAAGGAGGTACAAAGAATAGTGGGATACCATGTGTGTAATTGTGTGTCTGTGCATGGTTTGTATCTGTGCGTGCAATGGAGGATGGTGGTGAGAGTGTTGTGTTTCACAGTTTTTTGCCATGATGCACTGCTTTATTATTCTGTACAAGGGGCACTTCACATGCGAAATGGGTTCTCTTTGATATCGACAGCAGCTTGAGGGAGAGAGTGCACTCTAAAACAGGCGAGGGCGAATTTATTCTAGAGGAAAAAACAGATAGTTGTGTACATCCCCGGCAGTGGTTTGCTGCACATACGGGGAGCCAACCGCTTTGATGCTCCAGCGGTGACACTCCACACGCTAATGAAATATGGTAATTACAGCCACATAAAAGCATCTACGCAGAGCGAGAGAAAGGGTATAAAAAACAAATATGACTTATCCAAAGATATCCTGTGTAATTAATTCTTCTTTTCATAAACATATTTTTTATGCCGTTCACCTTCTACAAAGCATTGTGAGCCAGTTGACCCAGGATCCACTGAGGGTGGTGGTGTCTGCTGATTAAGAAGTTCTTTGTTCACTTTTTTTAGGCAGAACTACTGGACTTAAAACACCACTGTTGTTGTTGTTGTTGTTGTTGTTGTTGTGTACACTAATTAAAATCGCTACTCTTCTGTAATTCGAGACCGGATTGGGCTGAAATTTGGTAGATATGATTTATGGATGTGTATGCATCGACGCTCGGAGCCCGATTTTTGATTTTGGGCCCAGGGGGGCCACAAAACAAAATATTAAAAAAATAAATGAAAGTCGATTTCTCATTTATTTCCCAGTCAAATATTACGACGGTCGGTGGTACGGAATCATTGGCACATACCAATATATAAATGTGCCAGGGGGCTCCCAAGGGCCTCGTTTTTCAAATGACTACTCCTCCGTTTGTTCTTCTTAGATATGTATGCAGTTTGGTATGAGTACTCTATGAATGAATATGATGAGACGTTCGGAGCCCTTGTTTTGGAATGGGGCCCTGGGGCCCACCCCCATTTCAGGTAATTTCCAAATTGATGGAAACATAGTTGTGTGATATATTGTTTCAAAGGTAATTCAATGTAGATTACGATTATGCCCACCTCCCCCTTTTTTTTGGCAATTTCCATTAAAATTTTGTCATTTATTTGTGAGTCAAATATTGCGACAGTCGGTGGTACTGAATCATTGACACATACCAACAAATGAATGTGGCCCATTACTCCATTTGTGCCACGGGGGCACCAGGGGGCCCCAATCTTTTACTCAGTCATTTGACTGAATTCTCAGGAACGTGGTGCGTGCTATTCGGCATGGCCGTAGTTCACCCAAAATAGTTTTTGTAAGATTCTGTTTGCAGGAGAACACAAGATTGGTGAGTGTGATGTAAAGTGGAGATATGTGGTGAATGGTTACTGAGTTGCTATGAATTTGTCTTATCCAGTTATTTTCAATTAGACAAACAGAACTGAGAAGAACAGTCTCATCTGTTGGTCAAAGCGAGCATATAAGAGCGTGAAGAAAGTTGTGTCTTCTCTGTCTGTTCTTTCATAACAATCAACAACGGAGCAGCAACAAGTTGCCATACTTTTGGTGGTTTTAATGTTTTGTTTCGCGTCGTAGCCGGTATCCTGCCCACCCGCAATGCAGTGCGCTCTGTCATCTTCTGCACTTTTGAGGTGAGAGTGTTTGTGTTCACAGCTCACCTGAATAGCTCTATACTTTAATTGGAAACGCTCCGGGTCCATCAAAAACAATCGCTCTAGACTTCAAACGAGACAGACTCTCCAGTCAAACAAATCTTAGAGTGTGTGAACCCTTAGTACAGTAGGTATATCACAAGTTGCCTGGTTTCCTGCTCAGACCCAGCATGATTGTCACATGTTTTGGTTGTCCAAATGTAACATCCATCAGTTTCTACTGAATCCTAACAGGGATGTTTTTACTTTTGCAAATTCTTATGACTCTCATTATAAACACTATGATCCTGCCTCATGGCTTACAGCTTATACTGAGAAGCTTTGCCATGTGAGTCAGTTTACTGGTAGAAAAAAAAGAAAATGAATAACAACTTGTCTACAGGTGTATTAGATGCTTTGAACATCAGTTTGAAAAAAGACAATTGAACATTTTTAAGTTGAGCAACAGAAAAAGATGAAACATTTGATGCTGATTTCTCTTTTCAGCACATAGACACTGGCTGTAAACCACATGGGAAACTACATTACATAACTCTGCTGTAAAAAAAATGATTTAGTATAACTGTTGTATTTTAAACACAGTAATAAAAAAAATGATCATTGCTGATGCAGTCAATGTCACTCAGTGTGGAGATGCAGCCGAGGATGAGACAATACACAGAGGTGGAGGAAGATGTGTTTGACCATCATTGTTTGCTCAACGTCAGATGGTGAAACAGTTCCCCTGCCCCCTCACACACACACACACACACACACACACGCACACACACTTTCACCTTGCTGACTGTCTCTCCCAAGGGATGAAGCTATAGAGGTCAGGGAGAAGGTGGAGGTCAAATGGGCTCTGATAGGTCCTGCTAATAAGACAATGTGTGTTTTGCGTGTGTGTCTTCCCCGTGTGTGTCTGAGTGAGGTTGTGGGAGTCTGAAAATTTAAGCTGGTCTGCAAGCAATGCGAGCAAACACCCAGACGTGCACCAATCCATGTGAGCAGAACATACGCGCACGCTAAAACACACACGTTAGCTGTGCACGTTGTATATGCATGTGGCATCTTTAAGGTCAGAGCATGGGGTGAGAATGTTAAATGGTCGAGAACGGTACATCAAATATTTTCCTACCCATCAGCATGAGCCAAGCTTTTGACAAAATTACTGAGTACTGTGTGTGTGCGTCACTGTGCGTGCATGTGTATGCGTGCGTGCGGGTGAAATTACAACAAGAAGTTGGTTTGAATGGAGGACACACTGACTCATTTGCACAATGACACAGGCAGACAGATAGTCTGGGTGTGTTTGGGCGCCAATGGTGAGGGAACAGACAGACAGATGGAGGTTTGGCCACACTGTGTTGGAGCTTTTATCGCTCTGCTCCAGGTGTATCCAGGAAACTCCAAGGCCAGGCTGCTCTTAAAACCACCACAGTCAAGGTAACGGCTAATTGCAGAATGGTACTCGTAAAAGAATGTTTGCCAACAACTGAACTCCGCCCCACTTGTTTCAGATGTCAAACGTAGACAGACAGATAGCATACGTATATAAGACCATATAGGATACTGCTACTACTGCTTTATCAGTCCCTGGTGAAAAAAAAGTACTTTATTGTATTTTAGGTAAATTAAAAAGTTCACTAGTATATTGAAAATGTAATTACACAAATTGTACTTTTTGTAAATAAAACATCACACTTTTGTGGAAACACTTTTAACACACTTCAAAATAATTGCTCGATTACACTATTGTACTTCATAGAAATATACCAGAAAGCAAAAATGTAATTTTTTTAAAGTGTACTTATTTGAAAATCGTTTTTACACATAATTTTTACATACTTTAAGATGAATGCTTAAAAGTGTCACTTTATCATACACTGAGCATATTTCAGAAGTACACAATTTAATATCAATACTCTGATATTAGGCCTGAATGTATTTTAAGTTACATTTAAGTCTATTTATGAAGTTATCTTGTACCTTAGGAAATGTATTTGGAAGGTGTTCAACAGTATTACTGTGAAAATTTACTAATTTAGCATAAATTAGTACAATTAATGACATACTACATCACTTTAAGTTGTTCCACTTTAGCATGTAAAAATACATTAAATACACTTCCAGTTAAACTTTTTTATATAATTTGATTACAATTAAAATATGTTTAGTACAAAATGAGTTGTTCCAAAATAGAATGCTTTAAATGAACTAAGCATATACTGTACTTGAAGTATAATGATGATTAGTGTGGCTTCAAGTACACAAAAGTATGCTAAAGTTTAGTACACTTAACGGATTTATTTTTCACCAGGGACAATACATCTTTAAAATAGTATTCACATAATAAAGGAGTGAATAGATTTGTCACCATTCCCTCCTTCTCTCAACTTTTCAACCTTTTCTTGACTTATTGTTGTTTTGAGGAGATAATTTATTTCTTTACTGTCTTTATCTACACTCCTCTCCCCGATATGTGACCATATTTCTTTGACTTTATGAGAAGCTCCCTCCCTCTTTTAATGTTTGATTCCAGGCGATAAGAGAAGACAGGCAGATGAGTCTGACTGCACTGGTTAATGTGGTCAAAGGTTAGATGGTGTGTTGGGGAGGAGATGGGAGGGTGCTGCCCTCAGTCCAAGCTCCACATGGACCAAGAACTCCTTCTTGAACCATAATCTGGAGACCATGGCTTTGAGCCAAGCTGTCTGTATACAACTTATACCAAGAAAACACACACACATTGAAACAATTGCCCATATCTGGCAATCTATCAAGATACCGATCAACAGTTTGTGCATGCACTTAGCCTCCGAGCGGCGATAAGTTTGCTGCTCCTTCTCCTTTGCACACAAGCCAATAAATGCGTGTATACCCATGCAACTGGTCATGTACACACAGACAAGTGTGTGAACTGCTGCTTGTAGATTCTACTGTATCAATGATTAGTTTATGTCCTCCTATTGAAAAAAAAGACAGTATACACACATGAACACACAAACCGCAGTTTGCTGTCAAACAAAGTCAGAGTTCATCTCCTCGCTCAACAATCACTTGTTTGTTTCACATTACAAACAAACAGCTCACTCTCTCACAGTGGTCATTGACCCTGACCAAAACTGAACCCTCCCTCGGCTCTTGGCTTCACTCTCTCGTTCTGTCTTTTGGTCCCTTGTCCTTCACGGCTCCTCTCTCCCCTCCTCCTTCACTCTGTCTACATCAGATTTTTTTTCTTCTCATCCGGCTTCATCCATTATAAATTCATTATATGCTGTTGTGTCTGATTGAAGTGATGGGCTGATTCCTCAGAGCTTCCTGCCTGATGGAGGGTGCTATAGCAAATAGTCCAATGGGTCTGTTTAGATAACACTGACCTCTTGCAAAAGATCGCCAATGCCAGCTGTGAGTCGACTTTACAGGTTTCACTGATGTCCCTGAGTGAAAGGATTACCAGAAATTAAAAAAGGGGAAGGACTGAGAGGAAGTGGATGGAAATAATGGAGAATGAGCAGAAGAGTTGGAAAAGATGGTGGGAAAAGAGATAAATGACGGGATGTGAGGGATCTAGCGTTAGCAATGATTTGAAGCATTTAGTAACTCCCACCTGCCCTCTCCATGAACAAAAGTGTCAGGCATCATCAGGGTGAATTGTGAGAGGAGACGAGGGGCCGCCCCATTGGTCCCCCCCTGATCTGCATTCGGTCCATGGGGTTACCAGGGTAACGAGTACAGTAGACAGAGGGTTAAGGAGTGCAAGGGGTGCAAGGAGAGGGCACTCACCCTTTTCCTTGGAAATGGATATTCATGCCTTTGTTCTGCAGAGGTTATGATCATGTTGATTAGGGGCGGGGGGGAATTGTTTAACTGTCACCCCCCCCACCCCACCTGCCCACCCCCACCCAGCCGCCACCGCCACCACCATCGTTGCTAGCTAGCCTCAGATAACACAGAGCTGACCCGACTTCACCTGGACAACACATCAGCATTCAAACACAGGACCATTGTGGATGACATTTTCATAGCAAGTGTCACTGAATGAAAACTATTTAAGGCAAATTTCACTCAACTGCACAACATTTTGCACTCTGAAGCTCCTCTCAAAGAGCAGAAATACTATCATTTATTCAAAGATGCCATAAACATTCCCTTTATTGTGGATAACATTTAAGTTTCTACATTATGTACATAAAAAAGCCTCAACCTTTATATAAAAAATTGTTTAATGGTCCTCGTAAAAACTTCTATTTTCCACCTTTAAGAGAGAATTTAATATAATGAGCCTTGCAGTTATGCAAGGGCCTTTGTACACAATAGGGCAAGCTTTAAAGATGCTAAGGGCAATATAGTGGCTCATCTTTAAAAAGCAGTAGGCTGTAAAACATCATTGTAATGTTCCACATGTGACAAGATGTTTTTACTATCGAGCCATTAAAAGCTATTGGGAGAGCATGAGCCTTATGGCTCTTGAGGAGAGGAAGCAGACAGAATGCACTGAGCCTCTCCTGACACAGCACTGAAAACAGGACACTCCTCAATGCAAGGAGTGCGTCTGCGCTAAGATAATGTTGTTCTTTAATTAAACTATCTCTGTGGTGCAATGGGAAGGAGTGGAGGAGATGGATTGATGACAATATATTGTCAGACTCATGACCAGAGGGTTATTGTGCATTTGTTTTGTTTTAGTGTGTTACTGTCATCAAATTTAAAAAATAAAATAAAACATGTTGGCAGCGGTTCGAGATATGAAGCATCAATAAAAAGTCTGAGTTTATTACAGGAATCACGATTCAATAGTGTTTTAGTTCAACTGCTCAAACATGTTTGTCCTCTGCATCCCTTTTATATCATTGTAAAGCTAAAAGTTAAACATACCTTTATAATACCTTATTACTTTAAAAGGTAGCCTAATTCTGTTAAACTGGATATCTGATAATTAATGAAATACTGTTGATTATTTTGAATAACAATGTTAACACAGTGAGAAATCCAAGGCTCTCAATATGTCCAAAAACCATATAGTGATCATTTTCTACTTTGTTTAAATATTTTAATGAAAATGCTTTTTTTTTTTTTTTTTTTTTTTTTTTAAATGTGATTATTCATTTCAAATGTTTGTTTTATGTTTATTAATCATGATTCATCACTGTTGCATTTCAGGCTTAATTTATTTTAGATATTAATCTTAATAATTATTCAAGACTTTTTTGTTTCGCCAGAACATCGTGTAGACCTGTTATGCTTATTTATTGTATTTGTATAATTGTGTTGACACTGGATGGCACTTCTGTATCTCGTGGTACCTGTTGCAATGACAATAAACATATATTCTATTCTACTCTAGTATTTTTTACGTTTTAAAACCTTTCAAATCATTTCAAATTGTAGCTAAATCTAAAAAAAAAAAAAAAACAATTCTCAAAAAAAAAAAAGGACAATATTAAAATTATGCAGGAAAAATAGGAATAAACAACAATCTGAAAACATTTATATTATTTTAGATTATTTCCTCTGTAGAAAATCGAGGGATTTGCAACAAAAAATAAAAATTCAAAAACAAAATATATTTATGTTGGGTGTTGTTAATAATATCAACAAGTTGATTATAGGTAAAACGTGTTGTTGATGCCATTTCTTGTCATTATTAGGTCCGCTATTAGAGCCACAGGGACTGAATACTTACCTGCACTTCCTGATATGGTCACTAGGGGGAGTATGAAAAGAGACAAACCTTTCTCTTTCACATTATGTTAACTCCTTGTGTCAATAAGTGTTTAATTAATAACTTAATAAATCAAACACACACGCACACAAATGCAATGGAATGATTATGATTATGTCGAGGATTATAGCTCTGATTATCATATAATTACAATAACAAAATAATCTCCATGAATAGTATAATATGAAAGGATTGAGTACTTCATTATCAGTGATAATGGTTAATAGTCAGAAAGAAATTCATATAAATGGTATATCATTAAAAATAGAATGTATGTAGCTTATATATGTGTGTAGATTGTGATAATAATGTGTGATGTCAAAATTAAAGGCTTTTCTCTTGTTGATGTTGCTATATGTGTGTGTTTGTAATAATGTATGATTATAAGCTTTCTTGCTTCGTCCTATTTGAGCTTCCATTACCATGTAATGATGTATCTTGTGTTTGTAAAAAAAAAATAATAAAATAAAAAAATATGAAATAAACTAAACTGAAATGATGGACTTTCTCCAACACACAGGTTGGATTTGAACTATATTAGAGATTTAAAAAAAAAGAAAGACCAAATAGACTCAATCCTCGTGGGTCTCCTTGAAATTTAGATGTAATTATGAACTCAAAAACATTGTTCTTCTTCTTGTTTTTTTTCTCATCAGATCAAACAATCACTGACGTCCATAAACCATCACTCAACGTTTTATCTTTTATCAGGCAAAACAACTAAAGCACAGCAAGTTGGTTTAAAACTGTGATGAACAAACACTTCATTATTGTTGATGAACGGTGACAAAAGGGTGAAACAGTGCTTGTCATGACTATAGTCATTGTTGATTCAGTAATGGTTTTAAGATGGATACACGTGACATGCACCTTATTAGCAGAAGTCCCATTTGTCTTTCATATACACATTGGCCTGAAAACTCTTACTTTTGGAATGTTTTGTTTTTTCTTAATAGCTGTGCAGGGTTTAATATTCAGGAATATTTTTGCTTTTTTTTTAAAAAAAAAAAAAAATGCATGGAGAAGGTCAGGCACTGCAGAGTGGATGAGAAGGCTTGGTGCTCAGTCTTTAATCCATCCCAATGGTTTTCTCTCAGGAGGACTGCAGGTGCACATTCAGATCCCATTCAATTTATACTTTTGGCATGTGTTTAGAAAATACTTCTGCTGTGCACAGTGAGTGGGATGAATAACGTTCACTAAAAAATATTTTTTCTCTCTCTCCTTCAACACATTAGTTTCACTTTGTCTGTATTTGGATATGCACATCCCCTCTTCTCAGGGTTCAACTGTGGTGGAAACTTTGCACAGATAATCTGTGAAGTGGGTTCAATTCAAGGGCCAGGGGGAGAAAAAAAAAAAAAAAAAAATCATTTTAAATTCAAGATTTCCATTTGGCGGCGTGAAAGACACTTAAAGCCAATTGTCCTGCTGGTCATCTCACAGGATAGAATGCAAATGTGGAGGTCTATAAGGCCTGGTGCGGGAAGCCTATTGAATACAGTGGTTACTCTCAAGCTCTTCACAGTTATTAGGACTAATAGAGAAAGAGAAAATAGTGAGAGTGAGAGAGAGAGAGAAGCACAGATCCGTAAAATGCTCTAAATAGCTGGCTACTCCACAGGCCTCTCGGAGAGTTTGGCTTGCAATTTGCATTCCTTTGTGTGACAACTTGTAATCCTCCCCTCAGCATGCCAAGAAACACACAACAGATTTATTGTCCCAGTCAACAAATCGTTTAGGTCATCCCAAACCTATTACCGCCGAGTGCTGAGGGAGGCCCAGTCCCAACCACCGGAGAACATGCAAACACACCGTGCACCGTGCACGGCCAGCACACTATCTTATACATGCCGCCATTTCTATCACTGTTCTTCTGCAGCTGTGCTCAGATAGATAGATAGATGATAGATAGGTGATAGATAGATAGATAGATAGATAGATAGATGGATAGATAGATGATAGCTAGATAGATAAAGGAACTCTAATGACACAATAAATAATCTATCCATTCTATATACAAGTGTTTGTGTACATGTATGTATATATATCCATACACACATATGCATTTGGTTACGTTATATTATAACACTATTGTAAATTTATATTTTACATCTATAGTGAAACTTTATATATATTATTTTGTGTGTGTGTGTATATTGTTCTGTCACACTTAGCATTGCAAACGTGTTTCCCATGCTTATGAAGCTGTTTTGAATTGAATTAAATAGATAGATAGATTTAATGATTTTTTTTTTTTTTTTTAAATGTATGTAAAAGGAGTTGAATTCAGATGAACTGGGCTGAAACTAAAACGCAGATAAAGCTGAGGCCATCTGTGAGCCTCGGCCTCGCTCCGCGGGACTCAAACACGGGGTCATTCCACGAGAGAAAGAGACACACGGGAATATTTCTCCCCCACCATTCATCGACCCTCAAACACAACGGGCCTTTGATTCGTTTGTTTGGACACTGGCGCTCTGGTCTAATTGATGTTTTGCTGTTTATCGGAGTATACCCCACAAGGCGCTGCACAGCGTCGGCCTCAGCAGAGCCATATGGCGGGGAGCGCGCTCCACGGAGGACCGCCGCTCCGTTCTCAGCGGGATCAGCCGCTATAGCTGCGTGTCTCCATAGGTACACGGTTGTTTGATCACGCATCAAGGACAAAAGAAGCTTTAGAATTATACTAAGAATTAAACGCCGTTCAGTAATAATAATAATAATAATAATAATAATAATAATAATAATAATAATAATAATAATAATGATAATAATATAATGATAATAATATAATAATAATAATAATAATAATAATAATAATAATAATAATAATAATTATTATTATTATTAATAATAATAATAATAATAATAATAATAATAATAATAATAATAATAATAATAATAATAATAATAATAATCAATATTCACAACCGATCTTATTTTGACTCGTAACGGTAATATAAATAAAACTTTTCTCAAGTAAATATTGATGTTAATTTTTTTTCACCCACAGTCCAAACTCACCCCCTGCCAGTCCTGACCACGTGTATCCCCCTTTTCTAAGTCCAGCAAGAGTACTGAACCCATTCTTTTTTTCTTTTCTTTTCTTTCTTTTCTTTTTTTTTTTTTTACAGCGCTAATCCGTCTTTTTTTTTCCTTAAAAAAATGTCATTCGTTTAATTCAAAGAAACACCATTAAGCAGGTGAATGAAGGCGTTAAGAAAATAACCCTCTATCATTGTAACACTGCAGTGCTGCGTGAAAGCTGCGTCATGCAGTTAAAACTGAAACACATGTTCTTCGTTTCAGTGAGAAAACGGAGAATATCAGCAACCCTATGAACGATCCTATAATAATAATAATAATAATAATAATAATAATAATAAAAAATACCATTATTATTTTACAATTATTATAAAAATAAATATAAAGCATATGATGCTTACATTATTATTATTATTATTATTATTATTATTATTTGTATTATTATTGTTATTGTTATTGTTATTGTTATTGTCATTATTAGGCATCCCTTTTTTCCCACTGCCGTCAGGCTCTTCAACACCACTGTACAATACAACAACTATAACAACACTGATACCCCCACCCCCCAACCATAGTCATACATTAAATATACATTTGCACATTGTTGTGTTTTTATGCCGCTGTTGTTGCTGTTTTGTTGTGGTTTTACATTTTATTTTAATTTATATGTTTATTTTTTTATCTTTTTTTTTCTAATTTATGTCCGTCCTACAGTTGTATATTTGCACTATTATCCTTATGGGAATCAGTAAATGGATATAGTCTATTGTTTTTCTTTTAGTATAGTTGAAGCCTATGAAAAAGGGCTTTACCCTAAATCTCCAAAGTGTTTCACATCATGAAACAGAAAACATGCGTGAAACTGCAGCTGCAGGTCTGTCCAAGTGCTGAGCTGGTATTAATTTATTTGGTCAAATTTGATTTTTCTCCTGAAGAGTTTCAAGGCCAATGAAGCCTCGCTCTGCAGAGATGTTTGCAGTCATTTGTTGCAGTTGTGCTTAGAAATCAGGCCAACTCTAAAACTGCGAGATCTCATTTTATCTCAAGTTATATTAGTTTCAATTTTCACTCAGCTTCTGCTCATTGCAGTTTGCTATTAATGTGTGAGACAGGCTTCTTTTTTTAATTGTATTGTCTGAGGGAAACAAAATACTTGGATCTGTGAGGAATATTTCGTATTATAACGTGCCTTAAAATAAACAAAACAATGAACATATTTTGTGACGATGAAATAAAACCAAGTTGATGTTGGGATCAAAGCCCATCATTTCATTCAATACATGATGAGAAAGAGTTAAAAGAGTGCGATTAGGGGAGGTGAGGTTCCTAATCAAACACGTCCCTCAGGCCACAGTGACCTCACTGCATGAATACATTAGTCTGGCCACAGAGCTCTCTGCACACATGCCCTTGGTTAGGTCGTCTCCTTTGGTGAGACTTCCCACAGATTCCCTGGTAACCCAATCTGTCTCCAATCAATACCCACTGCAGCCCATAATAAATACATAAGTGAATTATAATGCACAGTGGGCATCTTCTCTTTTTCTTATATATTGAGATGGTGCATCTGACTGACCACCCCTGATGTTTTGGAAATATGAGAAGATTGAAACTTAAAACAGAAAAAACACCCAATAAACATTGTCTCAATGTCACAATTTACCTTAAGTGCAAAACTCAGCAGCAGGTGTATTTTGTCGTCTCTCCTCTTTGGTTTTTAAAGGTGTCTGTCGACTGGGGTCACAGGTTTCTCCCAGTTTCACCATTCTGCATGAGTCCACTTCAGCTCCTCTCCCATGGCCTGCTGCTCTGCTATCCCTCCTCCTCCTCCTCCTCCTCCTCTTCTTCTTCTGGGGCCTTTGATCAAAGCTGGCCTCTCTGCCACAGCTGCCCATCAGGGGGCTCCTCACCCTCACCTAGAACAACACTGCCCGCTGGGTGTCCTTCTCTGATGCACATACAACCACAAACATACAGGAGCAAATGCAGGAACTCACACATAAAGATCTGACCTCCAGTGTTTCTCTGAGAATATATTTTTCTCTCCAAGGAAAGACAAAACAGGATGAAACCCCTGAATGCAAGATGGTGCAAGTTGTAATCTCGAGAAGATGTAAATCATTTTCACATATGTGGAAAAAAAAAAGAAAAGATAAATAAGATGCATCTGTTTGTCCCTGAGGTTTGTAAAAGCCTTCACAAATACACACATCTTCTTTAATGTTTCAGCAGAGTGAAGGAGACAGCAAACGTTATCCAGAGCACAAGCTATGCTTTAAAAAGAGCAAACACATTATGTGCTGGGAGCTGCATTTTCCGCATATGAAGAGACACCAGAACAAACAAGCCCCACAGCTTGCATACATATGTAAAGACTGTACTGGTTTCCACCTGTGAGCTTTTATCTAAAAGCCTGGTACCCATGCAAGCTACTTCCTCTGTTGTACTTGACCTCAAAACTCCTCTCATTTTGGCATGTGTACACAAATTAAAGAGAAGAAAAAGCCAACTAGTCTGCCTTGCAAAGACACTGGCATTAATATGATAAAATCATGTGTTTTAGGCAGCATGACAGAATTGATTTGTTGACTTTGCTTCGTCTTTTTCTGATGGAGACTTGTTGATCACTCTTTGAAAGCCCACAGCTTTTCTCCAAGAACTGGAAGCAATCCTGCTCAAACATCTGGTGATGACTCAGGCTGCATATCAGATACACATCACATGTGATTCATTATCCTGAGGTTAGCCTGTCCAGGGCAAATTGGGCTTTGTATATTTTAAGACAGTCTTATACATATACATGGGACCCGGCTGTGATGACACATCGGCCGATTAAAGCGTTTCCAGTGTGTGCGTCCCAGTTCAAAGAGGTTGATGGGCACCTCCACTGGGGATGTGACACAGGAAGCACCTTGGGGCAATCCTCTCCACCCTAACATGTGCCCCCACACAGCCCCCCCGACACCTTGTTACCCCAATTCCTTGCTGGGGTCCATTAACTAATTAAGTACCAATTAAAGCATTAACTGCTTCCCAGGGTGGATCAGGTGGATCAGGTGGTCATGACTCACGACAACTAAAAAAAATGGTTGATCGCTGCAATATTGGAAAATATTTAATGATGTTAGAAGAAAACCTGAGAAATATAGCCATCTGATCAGTCCTCCTTCAACACTAGAGTAGCAAATATTATATGGAATTTACAGCTTAAATCAAAACCAAGATTAGGTAGACTTTGAATTTGACGGAGTTCCAATACAACACTACATACTAGCATTGCTACATTTTGTTGACAAAAAAAGTCATAATTTTTGTCGATTACATTTTTGAGCAATGATAACACGACTATGACTAATTTAAAAAGAAACACATGTGAACAAAATATGATATTTTCAAAATATATTGATATTTCTGTTAACTAATAAACACAAAACTCTAATAAAAAATTTACACATGCTGTCAAAGGTCAACACTACAGTTAGTGTAATCTTTTCATGACAGCTATGCATGTTTTATTGTTGCAATAAAATAAATACAGTTATTTTACTGCATAGTTGTGACCATCACCAACCCTTCCTAAGGAAGGGTAAGAAAAGGGGAGAATATAAAAAGAAAGGGCAGTGTTGCACCTTGGTACGAAACAGGGAAGAGCGAGTCAGGGTAGGACAATGGAAGGGGTGGGTATGGGTAAGCTATTTTGATTGTGCTGGGAGTGTAATGTGATAATACTGAATCTCAAACTTAAGCTGCATATTTTTGTTGACTATATAACGCATTTAGTCTAATGCCATTTAGTTGACTAAAACGAGACTGTAACTGAAATGGTCATGATGACTAAATATTGTCTAAAACTCAGAAACATTTCAGTCAAAAGAGTGACTAAAACTAAATCAATATTTGATGTCAAAATTAACACTGCACACTAAACTAATAAAGAAAGGTAAAGTAAAGCTCTGATGTCATACACTGAAACAGCAGAGGTGGATTTGTTCTCAGTCGTCTCAGTTTGACATGAAACTTTAAACCTGTAATTAAATAAATGACATCATGCACTTAATCCTTAGTAACTCTCTTGTCGGTCAACAAAGTATTTTAATAGATCTTAACACTTTAACGCTAAAGACCTACATTGCTGTTGCATTATGTTGACTTTAAAGTAAAATAATCTGCACTACTTTAAAGAGGAAATACTGCACCATGGAAAGGGATCTGTTTGCTAAATCCATACCCAAAGATGGTGTGTTACCAACACGTCTCCCAGAGCAGATGTTATCCAATACTTCTACCTGCTCCCAGTGAGCATGTGTAAGGGTTAGCTCTTGGAACCCACTTGCTCCCCAAAGGTCCAGTTATTGGAGAATTTCTTCACCACATTTAGGACCAACAAGCTGTGTCGGGCCTCTCCCTCACTCTGTGTTTACCCAGGCTAGATGCCACATCCCTCTCCGTAAGTTCACATGAAGTTCTGGGGTTTCATCTGGTTAAGGAGCGCCTGTTTCAGAAAATCACGTCATCGTCGTCCAGAAGAAGGTAGAAGTAAAATCCCTGCTGCTAATGTAGTGTAGTAGAACGCAAGCTGATCTTATTTTTGCTTTGAGTGAGTATACTGGCATGTTGAGAGGTGATGGGTGAAGGGAATGCAGAACGGCAAAGAGAATAAGACAAATGAACCAGATCAGTGTGAAAATAAGAAAAACAAACGCAGTTCTTGCGGCATGAGTGGGTCAAGCACAAGGATGTAACCTATGTCACATTTTAGGAATTTCAGTGAAACTGAAGATAATTAATGTGAGGCAAATGTTATGTGAGACGTGAGGGGAAGGAAAATGACACCATGAGAGTTAAACCGAAAGAGGAGTGACAGAGAAAGGAGGAAGACAAGGGGTTTGGACAAACGGTCAAGAAAACGGCACATAGCATCTGACACAGGAGATGGCATCTGTTATACCAAGTCGCGAAGAAATTCTTGCAATGCACGTAAGAAGGCACAAGCACATAATCCAAGATATACACGCACAACTGGACGGTCTGTGGAATGTTGAGAGCAACTGCATCTTATGAGCCTTCAGTGTAAGAGGGAATTTGAGGAATGGTACCATGAGGAGTTTCAGATACCCCGAGCAATCTTTCACTTTCCTCCTCGAGAAGGAATTTAAGCTCTCACTGTTTTGAGAAACCACTCAACATCTGAGTCTCATTCATCAACTCATCACGGTTTATGTCCTTGCAAGAATAATCAGGTCAACAACACAAAAATCTATACTCGTGGACAAATGCCTCTGTTCCCTGTGTCAGGCCTCAGCAGTGCTCTGGTTAAAATCTGAATTAGAAGCCTTTCATAAAGTTACACACTCATATAAACCTGCAATCTTTCATGTCTTTCTTTCCTAATCTCTATGCTCTCCATTGCTGAATGTTTCTTCTGGCACCCCCACTCCCATGTCTGTCTACATCAACAAACATATGAGTAGAAACTAGCAACTGTATTAACAGATGGCCCGAGTCAATAAAATACACACAAATCAAGTGTTGGACACATCTGCTGTAGGTAGAGGCCAGCTAATCTTTCTGTGTGGCTCAACAGGAGTGATGGAATCACAGCAGCTCGGCCAGATTAGAGAGACAAGGGCTGATCACCCAGGGGACCACAGGCAGCTTTGGAATGGATCGCAGAATGAAGATCAGGCTCGATAGGATAGAGCGAGGTCAGTAGCACGGAGACAAGGGGAAATGCTGATTCAAGATAGAAGAAGCTCTCCTTAAAAAAACCTTTAGGGAATCTGTTTTCTAAAAGAGTTTTAAAGCTGTGATCTATGGCAGAAGATGAAAGCTTGACAGATATATCAGCTAAAAGTCAAACACCTGCATGCTCACGTATTGTTTTACCTAATATGCAGCACTAGACTAAAACTAAATGCATGATTACTATAAGTATGATGAAATGATTTTACATATTCATCAATCCATAAGACACACAAGTTGCTAGTTTTGATATAGGGGCCAGTTATTGTGCAAATGTTGGTTGTGATGCTAAATTAGCTAGTCTGAAGTAATCTATTTTTTATACACTACAATTTACAACAGGCATCTCAAAGCGCTATCAAAATATAAAATTTGTAATAAAAAGGAAAAAAAAATGAACAAATCCACACTAACAAGTATCAGCTTCAGTGGGAAGAAACAACTCCATTTTAACAGGAATAAATCTCCAGCAGAACCAGTTTCAGAGGTGGCAGCCATCTGCGTCAACTGGTTGGGATTAGTGGACAGAAGGACCAACAGAACAGGATAGAGAGATAGAACATCAGAGTGTCCCAGACTAGTTGAGCTGTGAAACACAGATCAGGAACTGCCATCGTCAGCTTCACGATACCTGAAACAGAGCAGAGAGAAACAGACGAGGAGAAGGCACTGACTGCAGAAAAATATGATACAGTATTAGTAGGTCTGCCTGCATGGTTTAGAGCTTTGTTCTTAGTGGTTAGGTTAACGCTATTATAATGTATAATTTACTTATGTTTTAGCTATTAAAGGTGAAGAATCACTTCCTGTAGATTGGTCATTTCCTTGTTGGCATTTAGTAATAAAATGACTATCTCTGTCAGTGGCTGACGAGCAGCGTCTCCATGGTCTGTAGTTGTGGCCAAAACAGATGAGACCTTATCCGCTCCAGCGGCGTCTCCATGGTTTGGACTTAATTAAAAAAAAATCTTCTGTTTCGGAATAAACTGTTGGCATTGTAGACACACCTTTACTCTTCTGTAATTTACTTTCTATAGCAGGGGTGGCAAAATCTTTTTATTTCAAGGGCCAAATATGGACCAGTTCAATTACAAGTGGGCTGCATGTTTTAGGCGGCAAAACAAACAATTCCAACATTAATGTGCCTAAGTTTGCACTTCCATTTATAAATTAGACATAAAGTATGCGACATCAACAATATTATCTAAGCAATCAGTGACAGGTACTTAAATGTCCTTTTGCTTAATTTATTTTTTGACCAATTTTTATTTCATTTGGTAAGATTTTGTGGAATAATTTAAGAAAAAATACATGGATTTTGGGAAAAAAACAAGTTCTTTCAACAACAACAACTCAATTATTTGATAATTTACACAATGCTACATATTTTCTCTGTCATTTTCACGAGGCACCATGCACAGGTTACCTTGATGTGAACAACTAACCTTTGCATATATACAGTATCCTTTAAGCAGCATAATAATACACTCAATGACAATACAGTTCACCATTGTTTTGGTGGTTCACAAAATCTCTTTCATGAAAGCCAAACCCCTGCAGCGGAAAGCTTTAGCACAGTAGCAAACCTTTTAGAGGTCTAGAAGAGTTTATGGCTCCTGAGGCAGGTGTTCATAATCTGACATGTGATTGGTGTTTTTTACCTAATGCAATCCCATTCATTAGGACTGACAGTCAACATGTGTACTTCACTAACTTTATGTCTCAAGGAATAAAAGAAAACCAGAAGGATTTACTTGGAAATGAGCCATTCGGTATAGGCCACAGGGGCATTAAAAAAAAAAGAGAGAGGCGGTTGTCGGCTCTGCTGCTGCTCACGTTAAAGTGTAAGATTATTACCAATTTCGTTTTGTCTGCAAAATAATCTGTCAAGAAATTCAAAAAAAAAAAAAAGATATTTCAGTGAGCCAAACAATAATGATGGGGGCGAAAAAGAGCAGAGAACATCAAACAGATTTAATCACGTGAGGTTGATATGCATTCTAGCAAGGATAATTTTCAACAAATTATCTAATCCAGATGTTGCACTCTCAGTGTAAACACAGTGCCCTTCAGAATCATAACACAAATAAGCATGAAAAAGGTTTAAAGTTTCAAACAGCCTCACCCCAGACTGAGACCTTTCCAGAGAGAGAGAGAGAGAGAGAGAGAGAGAGAGAGAGAGAGAGAGAGAGAGAGAGAGAGAGAGAGAGAGAGAGGGCAAAGAAAAATCCACACCACCCACTCCCACTTTGCTGCCTTCTTGAAACAGAAAATGTAAATATGGTAATATTTAGCACGTGTTTTAAAACAGATCAGATTCTCCAGCAGGGAGCAAGAGAGAGAGAGAGAAGGAGACGAGAAGGGAAAGAAATGAAAAAAATTGGCCCACACACGAATGGAGGCCTCCCCAGATTTGTGTGTGTTCCCGCCTTTGCGCTGTGGAAAGGCTGCGGCTTTCTATGTTTGCACTCCGTTCCACTAAGAGCTCTGGGCCGAGGCTGATGGACTCAACGCACTCAAAAACACCAAATGAGATCTGTCACACTGTGAGTCTAGATAGTTGACAACAACTTCACAATAAGAAAACAACCTCCCCCACCGCCACCCCCACCCACCCCTGCATCTGTACGGTGCAGCCATTTTTCATAGAGGGAAAAGTGGAGGCGGGAGATAAAGGAGGAGAGCTGGAGAAAGCGAGAGCGAGCAGAGGGAGGAGCAGGAATGGGAACATGCTGGACATGTGGATGTGTTTAAGGACCACCAGGGAAGGGAAACTTGTGCATTTTCGCATAAACCCCGATAAACTCCAAATATGTAATTACACGGGGTTTAAGGCTTGTCTGTTGCAGATTCATTGAGGAATTTTTGGTTACGTCTCTTTGAGAATTCGGGTGCAGCGAGGCTCTTTCAAGGTTCTCAAGTGGAGGCTCTGTTGAGCTTAGTGTGGCCAAGCCTTCCACTCATGCTCAGTCCTGGACCTGCTCAGTGTGAAAGTGCCATTGTTGCCCCCACCTATTTAACAAGGCGGTGTGTGAAAGAAGAAAGCCGTCAAAAGAAATACCTCCTACTACATAAAAAAAGGCTAAAAGAGTGGGACCCTCGTAAACTACCTGCTGCTAGATTTCAACACGTCGTCGCTTTATAGTTTTTCAATTTCATGTCAGTGTTTGCAGCCAATTTGTTGTGCCCCAATAAATAGACTGGCCTATTTATCAGCAGACCACATGGCAGCCATTTATAGTGTCTAACAAGGTGCAGATGTGTTTTGTATATGTTTTCACTTGTAGGTTGGATGCGCTGACAGCCGGAGACAGAGACATCCAACCAAACTGCAGCATTGGCTATAAACATCAGCTCTGATTAGACAAACATGTCTCTCAGGCCATCCCTGAGCCATATTTGTACTAATATGAAAAAAAAAAAGACTTTGATTCAAATTCTGGATGCATCAGTTTAACAGAAAACAAGATGAAACGCTGCACCAGAAAGCCTGCGGAGCATGTGCATGCATGTCCTCAAGAGTGTGTCATGTCAATTTTAGACTATAAACACAAGTGTGCCTCCACTAAGTGTGTGAACATTTAAAAAGTGTGTGTGTGTGTGTGTGTATGTGTGTGTGTGTTGTGAATTACCCCAGCTATAAATACAAAATCCCCATCCGTCACTGAGTTTCTGGGTGGCTGCTGTGCCATAATTGGTTTCAGATGGTCACCCAGATCTCTCTCTCTCTCTCTCTCTGTCTCTCTCTCTCTCTCTCTCTCTCTCTCCGTGCTACACTGGCTGTGTGAGAGAAAGCCGCAGGGGAGAGCAAGGAAGAGAGAGAGAGGAAAAAGATGAGTGACAGGAGTGGATAAATACAGAGTGAGCACAGGAATAAACAAGCAGACACTAAATGTTGCATTTGTTCTCCAACTCGGGAGCGAGGAGTGAGCCCTGTTCAAAGTTGAAAGAATGAAGATGGTGGATTAAAAAAAAAATATTTGTATGATTTGTATAAATGTTTACCTATGCAAAACATTCAAAGAAAATAATATGTAGGTTTATTTACATGTTAAAGTTGTATACACAAGTGACGTTTTAGGTGAAAAATATGAATAGGATTTGTTAATTTGGGAAAACACACTATATGGCAGTAACTGGTCTCACCTTGGGACCCACATTTTGCCTCAGTCATTAAATTGTGACTCTTTTTTTTTTTTTTAAAGAATTTATCCAACCAAAATATTTTTATTTATATATTTCCTGTGCAACAAGCATTTCACAGCATGCCTGTCAAAAAAAAAGTTTTTTTTCAAAATAAAAGCAAGTATTTTTATTTATTTTTGACCAGTTGTCTGCGACCCACCCAGTAGCTACAGGGCCGCGATCCACTTTCATGGGTCCCGACCCACCAGTTGAGAATCGCTGCTTTATTGAACAATGAATTATGTATTTTTATATAATCAGTGTACTTACAAGACATCTCCCTTTTATGTGGTGTCATTTACAGACACCTTTGAACAGTTAACTGCTGCCTCAGA
The DNA here is from genome assembly GCF_900634775.1 of Gouania willdenowi. Classification (NCBI taxonomy): domain Eukaryota; kingdom Metazoa; phylum Chordata; class Actinopteri; order Blenniiformes; family Gobiesocidae; genus Gouania; species Gouania willdenowi. Next base: position 21,243,162 of record NC_041047.1, on the reverse strand, counting down.
CAATTCCCAGAGGAGAAATAATCAATGGACATATTAAGAAAAAATGAGCAGACTTGGCCTATTGATCACCAAAGCAAAGGACACATTGACTTAGTGGTGACAGCTGGTAAGTACGTCAATCTGGAAAGGCAGGATCAAAGCAGAATTACAGGCACCCAAAGCCATGAAATGTTCCCCTAAATCCATATCCTCTATTGGCACAAACATAAGCTTTGATGACATGATGTTTCAATATGTGAGATAGAGATGTGACCTTCATCTGACAATGATTCAGCACATACCACAGGAAGTCAAATCACCTTCGCGTCACATTTTACATGCAGTACGAGCTGTTTAGTGGAGTGTTTCTCAAATGGGGGTCCGTGTACCCCTAGGGGTACGCAATGGCGAGAGAGAGAGAGACAGAGAGAGATAGAGAGACAGAGAGAGACAGAGAGAGAGAGAGAGAGAGAGAGAGAGTTGTGAGATGACCAGAAATGATGAAAAAAAACTATAGAATTCAGGAGTCAGCATTTTTCAACCTAGGGGTCAGGACCCCATGTGGGGTCACCTGGAGTTTAAATGGGGTCGCCTGAAATTTCTGAAAAATTAAAAAAGATTTTTAAAATGTTTTAATAAAAAATAAACAAAACAATATACAGTCTTAAACAACTGTATGTCTATTTGTTCACTTTGTAAATCTAGTTCAACTAAAAAAAAAAAATAAAATAAAAAAAAAACATATCTGAGCTCAAACATTATCAAAAACTAATTGTAGAAAAAAATATCTTTGGAGTGGCCAGAAATTCTTGATATCAAAATGGGGTCACGATCCAAAAAAGGTTGGGAGCCACTGCACTAAATACTTTCATTCCACTTATTTACAAAATTAGATTCTTTTAAATGTGTGTTTTCACTTGTTCATCCCATGATTATCTTCTATAGTTGTTTTTAAATAGTTTTCTATGCAAAATGTTGTAGTCGAACAAAGGGGGTATTGGATTCAGAAATAAGAGAAAGGGGGTACTTGAGCCAAAAATGTTTGAGAACCACTGGTTTAGTGTTTCCAGGACAGACAGTGGGAGCTTGATCATGCACTGATCTCAAAGTATCCTTTCCAAAAGTCTCTTTTTTAGCCTTTTCTTCTCAAAAAGCAGCACCTGTGTTGGTCTGAGCTCCATGTTTTACCCCCAGTCATCAGAAACCTTTGAGTTTCTTATTGTCTGTGTTTTTGCTGGCGTTTAATGTGGAAGCAGCTCACCAATTATGACACACATTTCCACTCGGCTAAGCTGAAAGCCCTGTTCGCCCTCAGGATTCCTGCACGGCTATAAATCCTTTAAATCCCTCTCATTAGAGCACGAGCCTCATCACTGAGAGGCACGTGCTGTTTTTCACACCGGCTGTCAGCCTGCCTCAGTGCCCCCCTTCCACACCGCAGTCATTACAGGCTTGCTGTGCTGCTAATTGCTTCACTAAGCTCCAAACAACAACAAGAGGATGTTAACACAGCAAAACACACAACTGATGCAGATTTGTTTCTTAAATCAGAATAACCAATTTTTCACATGAAATATGATAATATATGTGAACCTTTTTCTGTGTTTTCTTCTCTCTTTCCCATGCACGTACAGTATACTGACTTTGGAGCAAGTCTGGGATTCTTGGTCCAACCATCTTGAATTATTCTGACTGATTTGATCTCTCTATTCTTTTCTTTATTTCCACTAATCTAGACTGATCAGGGCATGAGTTTGACTTTCTGTCAAAAGTTGGTCTTATCATTCATTGCCAATGCATGCTTGGGGGATTTTAATTAAATTATTGTTATTTTTCTAATTTGCCAAATAGTCTACTACTAAATGTTTGTGTTGTAATTGTTACTATGCCAAAATCAAATTGAGTTGAAACGAATTGAAATAAATGTAATTGTAGTTCATATTGTACATGCCAGATAATGAAGATTATAATTGCGCATGGCATGAAAAGACATGAATGCCAATTTTGTTTTTAGTTATATGGATCTAAAAAAAAAAGGCAGATTACTAATGAAAATGTATATTTATTGAAATTATATTATAAAGCTGGAAAACCTCTTCATTTTTATGTATTCCATACTTTATTACCAAACTTTCCCTATGTAGCACAACCAATAGTTGCAAGGTGGGGTATGGGAGTCGCCTATCATTCCAGTCTATCACAGATTATTTATTTATTTTTAATTTTTTTTTCAAAAAACTGTGTTTTAGTTTCATTGCTATTCAAAGTGAGGAATGGATTGGCACTACATCCATTGTTTTCTGTTTTCTGTCATGACTGAATTGTAAAAGGCCGTAGTGTGCAGTATAATTGTATTTCTGAATAAAAGTTTCAATTGTAACTTTGATTTACATTCAAGATCATAGAAGGTGAAATAACAAAAGAATACAATAGTTTAAACTGACATTAAGAAGCTGTTGGATATCAAACAGTTGGTGTATTTATGCAAATAGTGAAATCTTAATATGATGAAATATCTTAAATTAAGGCAATATATGCCTTTTTATTGCCTAATAAGATATTTTTGTTTGTTAGTTTCTATGTTTGGTAATTTACTCACTTCAAGATTTATTTTAAAACATCTTGGTTAGCCAAATTATCCCATTTGTTGGCAGATAATTTTGCTTATTTTATCTAAAATCATGTATTACTTAACATAAGCCCAATTAATCAACAAATAAACATATATTGCCTTAATTCAAGATTTCACTTTTCTCTTTGTTTTGTTCAGAGGCAGACAAATACATCACATATTCTGCTGATACAAGCAGGAATCAGCCTTTTTCTAAAATAAAAGCAGTGGTTATATATTGTATTTGCTAATGTACTGATTTAGTTTGGAAGAGAAACCCATGCAGATCTATAAAACAAAGTATTTCTTTACAAGAAGCAGCAGCAGCAACGTACGAGTCCAATTCAGTTTGAAAGCTTGTTTACAATATTATTCTATTTCCTATAATATAGTATGACACGCTTTTATTTTCTATTGTTTGGCTGGAAAGTCAGTGAAACTGGAAGCAAGAATAACAAACCCCAATTTTTTTTGCACTGCCAAATTTACTGCAATCTAAAACACACACCAGGATCAGAGCTCCAGTTTTAAATATATAGTGAAGTAGGTTGCTTGTATAATTCAAAGCAGTCCTGCGTCTGATTTATATTCAGTGCCATAAATCACTGTGGCATTTTCAACTACGTAAGCTAGTATCCATATTTTTATAACAAACTCCACACACTCATGTCAACAGGAGATATGTCTGCTTCAGAAGGAATTAAAACATCACAGCTACGGCTCAGTTAGGCCTAAGAATGGACTTATAGACACTGTTTTGTTTCAAACATTAAGTGCTTAAAAGGCAGAGGTGTAAAGAGTACTGATATATTCTAATCAAGTAGAAGTGCTGTTACTTGATAGAAATTGTACTGAAGTACAAGTAAAAAGTAGCCCAATTAAATAGTACTCAAAGTAAAAGTTACTTTCACCCCCAAGGTTTATTTTTGGTAAATAAATCTTGCCATGGTTCCCTTACATATACAGGAAACATCTCATGTATACTCTTAAAAAGGAAGAGACCAGATTGGAACTTAATTAATTTTTCACAAAGGCATTTGTATTAAAAAAAAAAAAAAAATTGTTAGTCAAAATGTACAATTCTTTTAAAAAATAAAATAACACCAATGATTTCAATTCAAAAATAATAATAAAAAATGTATCAGGCTTTTAGTAAAGCTACATTTATGAACTCTAAAACTTAGAAAATAATCTCCATTCAGTGCTGTTTTGTGCATTACATTTAATCTGATTGGTCGGCTATGATGTGATGCATTTGATTGTTTTCTGGTCATTTCATTTTTTTGTAGTTTCACAATGTCCGTTGATCATTTTAAAACAAAAAAATAAAAATGTACTCAGTAATGGTTGGGTGTAAAAATGTAACTAATTATTAACTAATAACTAATAGGACTGAGCACTAATGCAGGTCATTCATCCCCATGACTGTACGACTGTACAATAAAACATATCTCTTTGTCCCCGCCTGTAAATATGTACAGTATATACTGTATCTGTATCATTTATTCTTTTTATATTAGGTTTTCTCTTTATATTTTTCTATTTCTATTTTCATTTCTATATAGCTTGTATTATTGTATTGTTTATTTTGTCACACTTGCACTATTTTTTTGGGTGTCTTTTGGGTTTGTCTGTGTGTTGCCTTCTGTTGTCTTTTTTATTGCACTTTTTTTTATTGAGTCGTCATGACAGTCATTTTTCCCACTGTGGGATGAATAAAAACACTCTACTAGGGGTGTGTGTATTGCCTGGCATCTGGCTATACGATTCATACTGCAATACATAGAATACGATACGATATATCCCAATATTGAAGTATAAAGCGATTTTTTTTTCACATATATGACTTAAGAAACAACTAATCTGTAAATGTGTACACCTTCATGAGAACATTATGTATGAAATATATTTCATTGGCATATTTTACACTCAAAACATTGGCTTTAAAATGCCATGTGCCAACAACTTAAAATAAAAAAAAAAGCCTGTGGCTTTTAAACCAACTTTGACTTTAGTGCAACTTAACTGAGGTACATGCCTAGAACAACAAATAAATGCAGAAAGTTTGTACTTTTAGATTTTTTGAAAAACCACAAGCTGGTCAACATGCCCAGGTTTCAGTGCACTTCTTTGTGTAGTTACAATGTCTCATGCAGTGGAAAAGACGTTCCTGGTTAAATAAAGGTTAATAAATAAATAAATAAATTAAATAAAAACATCGATATGGATGCATTTTGAATTGATCTGAGAATTGCTCGACGTAATATGACTGAATCAATTTTTTTCAACACCCCTATAGTCTCCTATACTCTAATCCCTTTACTTCTTTTAAAATGTGTTTAAGTACATGTTAAATGACTGATTTAGAAATATATATATTAAAAAAAAACTAAGTAAAAGCAAACTCAATGACAGTACATGTAATCCATTACTATCACCTCTGCTAAAGGAAGATGGAAGTGAACACTTAATGTTGGGGGAAAAAAAGAAGACATTCTGGTCTTGAAAAAGTAATTTATGGCAGTAGATGGGGAGATGGTTGGGAGAGCGAGGAGGATGGAAGGAGGAGAGGGAGAGGGCAGTGGGTGCTCATCAGGACGACAGCAGAGAGGGTGCAAAGGCCACGGCGTGGAGAGCGGGCTCTTGTGTAAATGGAGATGTACTAAACCTTTGCTAACCTGCATCGCCCAAGATAAAATATTTATATATGCTATTGTGTGACGGCGTATTGGGCTGAGTAGAGCCTTAATTTGTTTTTCTCCAGAGTAAATTAATTCCCTCCCCATCATCAGCAGAGTGATTACTGCTCCAAATGTCTCCTGCGTCTCCTGAAACAAGTACTCGACGCATTTTAAACGTTCAAAGACCACCTTACAATTATGCTTCATTTGCTCCATATATTTCCATAGATTAAAGGTGAGGCAGAAGCACTTCAGTAGATGGAGCATCTCCAATGCCTCCTCCTCCCCCATCACTCTTTCCTTGTCTTAACCCTCATCTTTATCTTATGCATTGCTCACAACAATTGGAAAAAACACACTCACTTGTGAAACTCAGTTGTTTTGATAAGTGCAGACAATCAATTGTGCACCCTTTAGATGTACACTAAACCCTAAGGAGGTGTTTTACATGAGAACGTGTACATTAGTGTTGACAGTGGTGGGTGAAAAAACAGGACCAATGGAGTGGAGACGAGAGAAATAAACGTGTGCATGCAAACCGTATGTTAAAAAACCAGCCGAGGACACAGTGTGAACAACATTTTGGACCTCAGCCACAGATTGACACTGATTGTCATGCTATTACAGCCAAATAGCAACACTTGGTTGGCCCACGATGAGGCATAATCATGTGTGACTAACAGCGAGGGAGAGAGTGCTACAAAGGGAAAGGCGAGATGGTGAAGGTACAGGCTCTTTGTCTCCCCTGCCATCTTCCTCAACTCTGAGTAGCCCTGGAGGGGCGAACAGGACGGGAGATGATAAAAAGATGGAAGCCACTCAAAGTTCAAGGCAGACATGCCCTTTCATCTATTTCAAGACAATCATTTTTTGGGGTTCTGCATGTACATTAGTGCAAACTATACCAATCTTTGCTTCTCGTCAAGGAGGTCAGATACAGAAAGAAGTAAAAAAGTGGCGACACAACTAGCGTCAAAGTTAAAAAAAAAAAAAAAAAAAAAAAGGTGGGACATGTTGTTCCTCCATTTCAGCTATGTCACATTTGTTTACCCAGATACAGTTGGACATGAATATCAGCCCATCTGTGTTGAGCAGGGGAGGGGTCAATTACATTTTCCCATTACAATTACACCTTCAATTATAACTCAATTATGATTACAGTGACTGACTTTTTTGACTTACAACTACATTATCAATTACTAAAGTTCAATTGCAATTAATCACAATCACTGAGCCTTTAATAAATAAAACCCATAAAACATAACCTTCCTCGTTAGCTTTCTGTTAGCATCTTTTCTGAAAACGTGTCAGTTTTGACCCATGTCTTAAATCACCCGCAAAATTGACAAAAAAAAAAAAAAAAAAATCTAATTTGTTTTTCATCTCTAAGTTTCATTTTCCTTATCCATGAAAAACATCACTTTTCATATTTTTGGTATGGACATCTGAGCCTTTTTTTTTGTAGATATCATTTTTTTTTATTTTTTAAATGGAAGTGGGAAAACTTAATATAAAACATAATTTTAGAATTATTAAGTACATAGGTGAAAGCCATATAACTACAAGATTACCCAGTTTTTTGTTTCACTGAATTATAATTGACAGCTTTTAATTTCTGAATTTCCATGCAAATTATAATTAAAAAGTCAATTATCTGAACTCAATTACAATTTAATTATGATTAGAACAGCAAAACATTCCACAATTACAATTATAATTATGTCATAATTGTAATGTAAATAATTATCAATAAAACAATTACACATATAATTGATCCCGACCCTGATGTTCACTTCTGGGAAACTAGCAAGTTGCACAATGAATTATATACATTGTTTCATTAAAGTCTCCTGTTCTCACACGTTAAAGTGATTTCTATACTGGTCCTCCCATTAGCTGCCATGTCTCATGTAAATATGATTAGTGATGGTTTAACACTGAAGACATTTTCAGTACTAATTGAATTGTAAAGCTGAATGATACGATCATCTCTAACCCCGCAGAGGCAGATTTCACATATTCTGTGTATTTCAAAGGTATCATATGAAATACATCCAGGTGTGCTAATGAATGTGTCACTACTTTTGAGTACATATCATGTTTCTCATGTAAGTGACGTAAATCCATATTTTCCGGTGTGATACCTCATAAACAGTGGGAGATGAGGTGGTGGTCATTCAGCAGCAGCATTAGTCCATGACAGATCATACAGTCATTGTCTCAGCTCTCAACATTTCCAATGAGTTTCCACAACGTTTCTCAGAAACTCCGGATATCAGCTTAAATCAATATACCGCTTCTGGATCAGTTTAAAAAATTTGAAAAATTAATATCTTGGTTCATGATTGACCGATCTTTAAAAAAAATAGACTCAGTAATGGGTCCTGACTTATTCCAATGAGTTTCTCCCGAATCTGATTTGGATTACGCATTTCATCGCAATTTCTTTTAAAAATGGGGGTGTCCATACATTTAGATCTACTGTATCATTATTAATGGGGATATAAATGTCTTACAAGCCTTTAAAGTGTGAATGATCATGGTTAGCATCACTGATAAAGATAAGTGCCAATATCTGGCTAATAGGATATTTGGTGCTTGGTGGAGGTTTGTGCTCTCTGAGTTCTCTTGTTACATATTATAGAGTTACCGGTACTGTTTGTGTGTTTCATTTCCTAGTTTTGATTTGCGGTCATCCAACAGACTCATTAAATCAGTCGGCATAAAGAGATTCAGACAGGAAACACAGAGCTAACATTATAACTGATCCTGCCACACAGACCGATAATGTATGCAGTACAGTGTTACACTGGTGCAGAAGCCCAGACTTAATGAACGTAACCAGAGATTCTTGTTAAACAAACAGGCCAAACCTGTGAGGAAAACCTCCACGTCACCCTCCCTTCATCTCACAATAAAATCTCCCAGACCTTCCCCTTTAGACGGGCCCAACAGCAGTCATTAATTTCTTTAATCTTTTAACTGTAGTTACAGTTACTGTGCGGCATATGTTCCCAAGAAAATTGCAGGGTTTTTTGTGAGAATATGAAATAAGGACTTTACTGGGGCTAAAAGACCTGATTTGTTACAAATTACCTACAGTATCTGATGGGCCTGATTTTCACATATTATTTCATTGACTTGGCCTTTACCTCATATCACTCTTACTTTGTCAGTTTTAATTATATCACAAATACAAAAACAATATCAGATTTTAAAATAGTTATTTATTCACACATTGAAATGACAGAAAACTTACGCGGTTTGGCCTTGACTCAAATAAAAAAAAAAAAGTTTGTGTGGGAAAAGAAATGTAAAAAATTTGGAAAATAATAAACACATGAAAACGAAACCATCATAAAGAAACAAAGAGAAAGCATTGCATCTATTCTGATAATTTGGTGGTAACTTGTAGGTAATAACATCCACTCAGATTAAAAGATAATTACAGGCATCAATGCTGCAGTCAGTTCAGAGAATCTGTCTAGCTTAAAATACATGATGTTGGAGTGTTGGAAGAACCCTGACTAGCCGGGGAAAGCTCTTCCCTGGAGAACATGCTAACTCTAGTTAAAAAGACCTGGACCTGGGTACTGAGATATTAGAATACAGTCATAAAGAAGCATGTCACCCATACTCCATCAAAGAATGTTCTCTATAAATGTAATTTCAGTATTCTGAAAGGGTTAAGTGGCCTGTAATAACAGACAGACTTTGTTCATTCCATCCACCTCCTGTGTGCTTTGCCCCAGCTGCCCATCAAAAACCAATATCCTCAAATTTGACGCCAATGTTGACATTTGAAATGAGAAAGAATCTGTGTCTAATGCAGTAAGCCCAAGCTGACTGCTGTGAACTCTAACCTCCCTGTGCTGAGCTTCATCTCCCCCATCCTCTTCCTCCATGTACCGCACCTAATTCTGCTGCATTGTCAGGAGACCTGGGATTTGGAGACCATACAAACTTCTAAATGCTCCTTCTTCCCTATACTCTTCTCTCACAGATTACCCCCTCACCTTTCTTTTCCTTTTCTATGTGCCTCATTTTTAAGAACAGTAACACAATCTAACAGAAGACTGATTTAATCTCTTCTAAACTATAAAAGTCAGTCACCCAGACAAGCATCTGCGGGGTCAAATTCAAAACAAACTGTCAGGGAGTCTGGTGTCCCCATAAAGAGGGAGCACAGCGAGAGGAAAGGAGTGACATGTGGAAAATAAAGCGAAAGGGAATGGGTTTTAGGAGTTAGTTTTAGTGCTTTCCATTTGGGTTACTTACACAGAATCCTCCCTCAGGCCGCCCAGATCCCAGCAGGACAGAGCTAAGAAAAACAGCTTAGATTAAAAATAGCATTGCTTTAACTAAAAAATTCACAAGTGTAAAATGCACATTGGAAACCCACCTTACAATTGAACCTTTGATATAAAACATAAATGAAAAAATCCCCCAAAATAATATAATATGCTTTTTGAATGTCTAATCTTTTTTTATGCTAACTTGTTGAGTGTCTGAACTGAACCTGTTGTAATAGAAATAGTTCAGAATAAATTACTACAGACTTGACTTGTTATCACTATTTAGAAAAGAAAGGTTTTCTCAGTTTGAGAAAGATTTGTATTGTATAAATTAGTCATTCACCACATGTAACTGACAATAGGCACATCTCTGCATTCTTTATCCATTCTTTTTAAGTCGCAGGGTACCAGAGCATAAACCACCATGAAGAGAAACATGACCATGTGCAAAAGTGTTTATTTCTATGACTGTCAACAGGTTTTAACCAAGAGTCTTCTGGCTCTTATGGTCATTATGATCTCCAGTTCAGTCAAACAACAGTTTATTAGATTTTTAAAAATTGTCTTCCAATTAAGCTCTTTGTTGTTTGATAGGCATGGCAATTATTATAGTATCCATCCATGTACTGGGCCAAGATTAAGATTAAGGCTAATATTTTTCTAAGGTGACTACCTTACTTTTTCAGGAAGACATGGATGGCACATTTATATCACTAACCTGTTAAGGTACCTCAAATATATGACTTAATTGTCATATACATGCTGGTTCATATATGAATGTCAGGAGACTTTACTGTCTTCTCTTTTTGTGTTGATGGTGCCTATACTAGAGCTATGGCCCCCACCTGGATAGCATGCCATAACTAAAATCTCTGAACTGACAGCTATGATACTAACTCGTACAACACTGACGGGAAAATTAAGGCTAATATACTTAAATAAAAAGTATATATTTTGCATAATCGCAACTTATATTTCACAGACCCATGGCCTTTTATCGACTCCTTCTTGTGAAACAGGCTGCAAAGACAACAAGAAGACATCTAGCCTAAACAACCAGTCCTGACTGAACAAAACAGAGCTTCAATGACTGTTTTGTTAACAGACTCTGCTACACTTCAGAGGTTGCTGTTGGCTGTTCCCTGTACCAGAAAATAATCAAAATCACTTGTGAATTTTGATCCAATGCCTTCCCTATCATTACAGAAATCATTTTTCTAACATGGGGCTCATTCAGGATCTGAATATCTGCCCATACTCTCTGGGAAGGACCTGAAACCATGATGGGGAAGCCACATCAGACTTCTGAATAAAGACCTCCAGCTTCACCGCTGTAAAAAGAAGGCAGGTGTTCATTCGGTTTGGGTGGGATGGTGACGGGATCCTGAGGAACCTGGCAGGTATGAGGATCAGCTTCATTAGGTAAGATAAAGAGTTTCCCATCCTCAGAAGTTTCTTTGTCTTTAACCGTTGATGTTAAGATGATGATGATTTACTTTTACACTAAAGTTATATTATAGACTTGATGTAAGTAGTGGAAAATCAGAGAAGCACCCTAGCTCAGAGGAGTTAAACTGCGTACCGCATGTTTGACACCCTTGTCCTAGTCGACAGTTGGAGAAAGCTTGAGTGTGTGAGTAAGAGAAGTACACACTCCAGAGTCAGAGACACCAAGCAGGCCATTACATACTGCCATACATACTAAAGTCTTCAACATAAATAGGCCTACATATTAGGCATTATTCCTGAGTGAGTATACCTAAACAATTCAACAGACTCTTGTAGAATTTCTCTGGGTTTTAGGTTACAATGCAACTGAAGTACCGATGAAACAGGGGTGCACGGTACCTGCCCTCCTCTGCCCCTTCCATTTCCAGTTGAGTGCTGGATTGGTTTAATTGATTTAATAGGAGAGCATGGAGTCACAGTGGGAGATGTGGCACATTGGATGCTTTGGGGAAGTCAAGTGTGATGCAGCACCTCAGCTCAAACTCAGACTGCGTGTGTCATGTATCATCACCATCAACTGTTTCTGAAAGATGACACTAAACACAACAGGCAAGCACACTCAAAGAGAAAAACACGTAGATTTTATGGGGTCATTATTGTGACAAAACTATGTGTGTGCGTAATACAATCTGTGTGTCTGTACATTGATCTGTGTGTGTAGAATTAGAATTTTAAACAAAGTTGTCTGTGCGTTATCCAATCTGTGTGTCTGTACCTTCATCTGTGTGTGCGTGTTTCAATCCGTGTGTAGAATTAGGATTTGTAAACGTGTTATATCCAATCTGTGTGTCTGTATTAACATCTGTAGGAGTGGGTCATCAAACCGGCACATTCTATTGGCTGTCTCTGTGCACAGGACTTTTGGAACACATTTGGCGACTACGATCTGTAACTTTTTAACACTTGTATCTCGTGCAATACCGCTAGAAACCAGCAGTTGTCGCTGGTACCAAGTGACAGACCCTCCAATCAGAGACAAACTTCACAATACTTTCTTTTTTCTTTTTTTAAATAAATAGTTATGTCATATACCTTACCCAGATAAACAGTGTTTTTTTCTGTTTGGAAATTCAAAATCTTAATTGCTAAATCTTGTTCTTGTTGTGAGATATTTGGATATTTACAGGGAAATTAGAGCAAGAGCATCAGCACGTCGCATTCTGAGTGAACAGGACCACTACGCTGCTCCTGATTTCCCTCCACAGGTCCTGGACCAGGTCTTCACACACAATAGGACTGTTTAAGATTTATTTCAGCAGTTTTCAAGTTCTGCTGAACAGCCGTCAACACACATGGAAGTTGATCACAAGAAAAGAGGAGCACCAGTAGATTCTTTGCACCACAGAAAACCACTGCTTGTCTGGTTTTTGATTTTTCTGTATTTCTGTTTTGGTTTTGAATTAGGAAAACAAAATAACCACACCGTTTATTAGTTATTTTAATTTTGTTTTAAAACAAAATGACCAAAGAACAAAAAGTACACAGATTGAATCTGCCTCACTGTCACAAGGAGCCAAGGCACCAATTTATCACCTCATCATCTAGTATCCATAGAAACGCCTCATTACTGATCAGCTGTATTAATCTCTTTGTTAAGACAAATAAAGCGGTATTGGTGTATGTATAAGTGCTCATTTCCCCTGTTCTTCTTACATGCGCGTTTTATTAATAAGTTATATGACGTAGGTATATAACGTATATGACATATACATTACAGTTGTAAAAATATATATATAAAAAGTGTATTATGAAGTTTGCCTTCGAGTGGAGGGTCTTTCACTTGGTACCAGCGACAACTGCTGGTTTCTAGCGGTATTGCGCGAGATACAAGTATTAAAAAGTAACAAATCGCATTTGCCAGATATGTTCCAAATGTCCCCTGCACAAAGACAGCCAATAGAATGTCCCAGTTTGATGAGACAGGTATACACATGTTAATACAGACACACAGATTGGATTACACACAGAGAACTTTGTTTACAAATCCTAATTCTACACACACGGATTGAAACACGCACACACAGATCAAGGTACAGACGCACAGATTGAAACACGCACACACAGATCAAGGTACAGACACACAGATTGGAATACGCACAGACAAATAGATTTGTTACAATAATGGCCTCATAAGATTTCTCTCACAAAAATAAACATGCAGAAAAGCATACATACTTGTTCCCTGCCTGGGACGCCGTGCTCCCTGCTAATGGTTTGAATAACTCCAAGAGTGGCTTGATTATAACACAACGTGATGTGTTTGTGTGTGTGAATGCTGCCTGTTTGTATCCACACATTGTGTATTAAGGATGTGGTGGCAGCAGCGTCGTGCTAATGCTACGCTGAATAGTGTGTCTAATTACTTGGCCAACAGATAGCTTTTAGCTAAATCACCCCTCCTTCTGAAGAGCCTGTATCAACAGTGACAAGGGTCTGGACAATTACATTAGCCTCTTCTCATCTACCGAGTCCGGCGCTAACCATAAGTGTGATTTGCAGCCGCTTCATTGTTGTCATCCCTCTCTACGTGACAATGATGTTTTGCTGGCTGGAGAGACCAAAAGAGAAAGATAGACAGTGAGAGAGAGCAGAGAGGAAATTGCAGAGAGGGAAAGGGCATGGAAAGATAGCAGGAAAATGTCGATTTATATATAGAGAGCAGGGCAAAGGTTGTCTGTAAAGGGCTCACTTATGTTAATATTTTCAATGGAAAAGAGTTGCCTAAAGCTAAGAGCCAGGTAAACTTCAACGCCAACGAAAAGTAGAGTGCACTGGTGAATTTAATCGATTCTGGCTGGAATACTTGGCCCACTGTGCCACTGCATTACACAAAAGTACAGCAGCCACTCACAGTTTCATCTAGTGGCTTCCTGACTTGCTAGCTATGGGGGGCACACATCCGGAATTGCGGCGTACAGTCTTTTTTTTGAAGGCCTGTCCTTATTTCGACGCAAGCCTTATTCCTGATGCTTATCTGTCCTCCTTTTGACATAATCCCTTTTTTTCTATTTAGTCTAATTGTATATAATGGTGGGAGTGGTAGCCTAATGTTTAAGAAAATGGACTTGTAAGCAGAGGGACGCTGTTATTTATTCTTTGTTTTTTTGTGGTCGTGGTGTTGTACAGTTGATTCATGGACATTGTTTTGTGTTAGCTCACACCTTTTTTGATTTTTGTCTTTATTTACGTTTTTGAACTACTTTCCTTTATGTAATGTCATTTTACTTAATACTACAGATAGTACAAGGATATATATTGGAGGTACTTTTAGGGTTTGTTGTGTAACAGGAGACAAAAAAGATATTATAGTATCTTTGAGAGTGAAAATTGTGTGTAAAACGGCAGATCCAAAAAAACGTTGTGGTATCACTACCAGCCTGTGAAGGAGGTCTGATGGCTCCGACCGTGCCATCCTGGAGATCATTTACTTAAACTGTGACCTCTTGATAGAGCTTGTAGTTAAAGTTCATTAAAGGTACCCTTAGGAATATGCAGTGACATATTCAATCCATCTTTGCTTTTGTTTTCCTTTGTTTCCTTCATAATTTCTAATAATGATTGCACTAGAAAGAAATGCAGGGATAATATCACATCTGCCTAACTATGTTAACTCAGATTGAGCAGAACTAATGGACAATGTGTATGCAATTATCTCATTCACTTAAAACTTTTTGAATAAGATTAAAACTGAATCAACAGGGAGCGTCAGAGTAACCGGAAAGAGCCGAAACCCTGCGATACGGACACTAAGGGGAGCAGAGTGGTGCCAAGTGGGGTTGGACCACTCGACAGCAGCCTGTCTCACCTTATTAGCCTCCAAAGCCTCCCCACCCAACCCCATTACCATGTCCCCCTGCTTTGTGAGGTCACACCACCAGTCGCACTACAATGACACCATCATTGGCTCTTACTGGGCGAACTCAGGGAGAGGCAGAGTGGGAGAGGGGATGGAGGGGACGATGGGGTGCTCTTCACTTGGAGGGCCTCACAATCAATCCACATATTTTATGGGTGCACTGTGTCATTGTGACAAACTTGGGTGGTTGTCAGTCACAAATAGGGTCATGTAAAAAAAAAAAACCCTGCATATTATTTGCACAGTTGGGGTTATATTTCAGAATCAGAATCAGAATCAGAAATGTTTTATTTGCCATGTACAGTTTTGAGGACAGTACAAGGAATTTGACTTGGTGGTTGGTGCACAAAACAAGCAACAAAAAGAAATAAAAGAAATAAAAACAGAACAACAAAGCACAACCCAGCAACAATAATAATAATAATAATGATAAATATAAAGGATGAGGGATAAATAAAGGATAGATAGAGAATAAAGGATAAATAGGATAAATATAAATATAAATATATATATATACAGTGCAGCAGGTATCAAGCTGGTGGAGGTGGTGATCGGGTGGGGGGGGGGGGGGGGGGGTTCAGTGGGTGACTTGGGGTGTGTTCATGTGGATGGTGGCAGAGGGAAAGAAGCTGTTTTTGTGTCTGGAGGTTCTGGTCCTGATGGACCGAAACCTCCTACCAGAAGGGAGAGATTGAAACAGTTTATGACCGGGGTGGGAGGGGTCGGCCACAATCTTTCCTGCACGCCTCAAAATCCTGGAGGCGTACAGGTCCTGGAGGGAGGGCAGATTGCAGCCGATGACCTTCTCTGCAGAGTGGATGATACGCTGCAGTCTGGCCTTGTCCTTGGCCGTAGCTGCAGCGTACCAGATGGTGATGGAGGAGCAGAGGATGGACTGGATGATGGAGCTGTAGAAGTTCACCATCATCTTTGTTGGCAGACTGAACTTCTTCAGCTTTATAATACCGTACTGGTTAATTTATAAGGAAGAATGGCGAACCCTGTATAGTCACATATGAAACAACCTGAAAGAAAAATAATTTCATAATTCATGTATTAATGTGCTGGTAAGTATGCAGGATGCATAGAAGAAGAGGAGCTATAAGTAGATTGCTTGTGGAAAACTCCTAGGTCTCCTGATGTTAAGGAGATGCTCCCAGAGATCCGACACAATGGTACCAGTCAACAACAGGAGATGGCCGGGCTCTTTTTCATCACTCGCTCTCTTGGCCTTAGTGCCTCTTCTCGGTGCCACACAAAAAGGCACCAAGAAGGGGTTGGGGAGTGTGTGTGGGGAGGAGGGGTTGGTGGTTAGCTGTTTGGTAGACAGGTCGAGAGAGGGGCATGGCATTTTAATGGTGGTGGAGAATGAGAGCAGAGAAGAGGTGGCGAGGATGAATGGGGGTAGAAGCAGAGGACCCCCCCCTCCCCTACTTACAAACACACAGTGCTACTGCCTCATAGGGGGCTTTTTATCTGAATGATTGCCCTCAATTAGATCCCCGCTCAGAGTAGGTGAGAACAGAGCTATCTGGAGCTCGAAGGCCGGGGGTTCAAATCACTGGAAGGCAGCAGAAGGGAGAGAGAGACGGGGACTCAAACATTGAGAAGAGCTATTTGTGCTCATGCTGAGTTGAGTAAAAACTGTCAGTGTACACACTTGCAGACACTCTGACTGCAGAAGAGTAGCAGTCAACTTGACCAGGAGGCAAACAAAATGTGATATGTACTCAGGGTTGGAAAAACCTTTCCATCTCTACACAATCACAAACCTTGTCCCGTTACTGTGCTTCATTTTTCTTTAGCCAATAGCGGTTGGCTATTTTATATCATGATTGGGTTGGTTTGTACAGTTTAGTTGTACATATTGTTTAACATTGTCTGAGCTAACACACTGAGCCACGAGAGAAGGACTTGGCCAAATCGAAAGAGGAGCAACAAGAAGATAACTAAACATGTAAAAAGTACAACTGATCCTCCTCTGAGATGGCATGATGTTGCAATTAGCCTCTACTAGGATAAGTAAACATATTAATGACAGGCATTAAATGTTAGAAATGTGTGCACTTTTTTTAAACAATGTATTGCCAAGATCAAAATGAAGAATGCAATGAAATGTTTTTGATTTTTGCTATTTACAGTATATAGAAACCCCTGACCATCACAGGTGATTTGTGTAGTTTCCACACAGGTGTCTCTCATTTTCCTAATTGCCTGCCTGCACTATTAAAGGAGCGTCTGATTGGTTGCTTGTTCTATGTCCTTTCACCCTCACCCAGTCAGTAGCTGCATTTCCATTTCCCTTGGACCTAAATAGCAATATAAAAACTGGTAATGGAAGCGCCTAAATAAATTTTAAAAAAAGCAGTCAAATATTGCAAAAATTTTTTATGCTTTCATGAGGAGGCATTTCAGATGTTTTGATATTGAAATTTGTCACAAAAGTGCTATGGAAACACTTTTTCCGCAAATACACGTCACAGAACGTGACGTACCTGGTCACATGACCACTTCTCTCCAAGTGAACATGGTGCGTAGACAGAAGAGGAGACCGGGACATTTCTTAGCATTATACTAAAAAATGTATTACCGCCACATTAACAACAAAGCAATAAGGAGTGTTAAAAGGAGGTTTGGAGCGTTCGTCTTCCTGCGGTGAAGTCTCGCAGGATGAGATTTCACAGGAGTTGCGAGACTCCTGCCCAAAACAACCTGCAATAGAAACACGTTGAAAGCGCAATTGTACTTTGTCAAGATTTAGAAATAGCGCTTTTATTGTATCTGTAATAGAAACCCAGCTAGTCGGTGTGCTGCAATTCTTTTTTTGTTCTATAATCGTTAGTTTTATCAGTTTTAAATATTTTATTCCTCAATGATCTTTTTCCTTTATTTTTTTAAAAGCTGTTTTTTTTTTTTTAGCAGGTGCACAGTCTTTATTTTATAGTTCTAAGTTTGTGGGTGGGCTGACAATAATAGTAGAAACTTGATTTGGAATTGCTCTACAATTTCAGGTTAAATGAGGCTTTTTTTCTGTGCAGTCGGCACAATGACTCGAGCAGCAAACACAAACACGCAGCATACAGAACATCCGACCGTTCCCACTGCTGCCCACTAAAGCCCAGTGTTTACTTGGTTTTGTTTTTAATCACGGCAAGCCTAAACTCTAGATGTAATTTTCCACTCCGCATACAGCTAAACACAAACACAGACACATAGAAAGATACACATACACAGTCCCAGACACATACACACCAACGAATACATTACAGTAACTCAGCTCCACAATTACCCTTCAATTAGAGATAATAACATGACCACTTCCTGACCAATCACCTGCAGCCTCGCTATGACTCATGCTGTGTTTTTCTAGTGTCTCTCTCTAACACTCACACAAACACATGCAACACACACAGCCAAAAAGCTGGTGGCGACTGTAGAAATCATTTATTGTCTGACTTCGCTTAGTTATTTTCTTGGTGTCATGCAGGTGGAGCAAAACGCTGCCCCTCGTTTTATGGAGACCAATGTTAGCTTTCAGTGGTTTCCTCTGTGCGCTGACCACACGCACACACACACACACACACACACACACACACACACACACACACACACACACACACACACACACACACACACACACACACACACACACACACACACACACACACAATGCAGTCACACTTCATGGCAAAACTGAAATAACCTCTCTCTGGCTGTATTGTCAGTAATAAAAGGGTGCCAGAAGAAAGTCTTTTCTTTCCCTTCGTAAGAAAAATATACAGTTAATGCCACACAGTCTTTTTCTCTTTCTATGTAGTCATTTTACTCACTGCAACCAGTGGTTTCGTTTTCTAAGGAAAAGATATAAAAGTCGTTTGACTTCTGTTTTCTCAGTTAGCACAGGAATTTCTGTCTGAGGAGGTTTTCTTTTAAACTATATTTTACTACTTAATTCTGCAGTAACCCTGCTGTGAAATTATCTTTTAGAGTATTCATTTATTATTATTATCTTTAGACCATAAACTGTTCATTTGTTTTATTCAACCTAAGCAATTTTTTGTATTTAAAAATGAAAGTTTTGTCTAAGAATATTAAGCTTTTCCAACATACAAAATGAGGCATGCTCTAAAAATTACTGCATTTTATAACCGAACAAAAAAATATATTTGTTATGCCCAATTCCTAAAACTTTACGCAAAAGACATGAGCTTATAAATAATAAACAGTTAACACTCTACGGCAAATATACTGTATATTAGCAATGCACTCAACTATCAATTATTTTGTTTATTCGGAAAGTAGCTAAGCAGCAAAAACTAGAAGACAAATCACTTAATTTGAAATTACACACTTTTCTGTTCTATTGTCTCCTAAACCTGCTTACCTCAATCAGTATGATCTGGATGAACACAGAGCCAACACATTAGGCTATAGATACTCTAACTAACCCAACATGCCAGCGGACAACTTAACATACTTATATATTAATTTTATAGATTACCTGAAAAAATAAACCCTCAGAAAGAATAAATAAACTCAGCCAAAAGGCTGTTTATATCTTTAAGAACACCAAGTTCAATACCGTGGCTACCAAAATGTGCATTCATCAACTTGGCAAAATAAACCTTCAGTAGATAATAATAGTCTTTGAAAACAGGCTGCTGTATCTGAATATAACAAAATGAAGCTCAAGACGATTCATGGACAAAAAGCTATATACAACAGCCCCACATCACAGTTTTTATGAAAAAGGACTCCCAACTGAATAGTGGCTTGCGGGATCAGGAGAGAGCATAAGTAGGAGCTTCATCATCAGTCCAACATCTCACATAAAAATGGAAAACTCTTGTACAATTGAAATTTTGTATAATAAATATTTTGCTACATATTATCTATGGGACTTAGGTTATTCAATGCATTCTGTTGTATCACAACCAGTTGTATATTTCTCTATGCACTAGTTCCAGCGAGATTAATTTTGTCTTCTTTTTGAACAGTATGTCCATTTGAGGTTTTGTTTATTCATCATTGGGAGATTAAAAAAAATCCTGAAAAACCTTGTCTGAATAAACAAAGCCTTTACTTAACTTACTGTTCAAAAAGAAACCAAATGTATGTCGCTGCATGGAACTTTTACATGTGTAAAACAATTGCTGAAGAATAGTCAAATGAACAAAGGAATGAACAACAAACAGTATGTTCAAGCGGTGACGGAGGAAAGTGGCTTGGATTAATAAAGACTGGAAAATAGCCTGTAAGACGGTCATTAGAGAGGTATAGGATTACTAGGTTGAGTGGCATAGCTGGAACAAATAGCCAATGTATAATCAGGTTATATTTTTTAATGTATAAGGGAATCTTTACAACAACAACAAGAAACTATGCAGCCAACCTCAAGAAATGTAATTGAGATAATGATGGACACATGCAGACACCCACTCATACACAGCAAACATCTTAATGCCAGCAGCAAGTAACAAATCCTCAAAGAGCTCACTGCCTCGTGCTCACAGGATCATAGAGATGACGATAGAAAACATTAGCGGATTGACACTATCACACTGGCTATCCAGCACAGCCCCTTTCACACATAATTACAGGCTCTTATTTCCCCAGCGGAGCAAAACAGGTGCAGGGGTGAGAGAGAACAGCTCAGGTCCACTGCCTCCTCTCCTCGGGCTCCGGGCCTTTTTCTGGCTCTCAGAGGCCAGTATTGACAGAGACAGAGGGGAACGCCAGCACCTATAAATCACCTCGAATGTGTAAAAGCCACTACACTGCATTCCACTAAAGAGCAGGAGGCCAAACAACTACAAGTTCCTTTCTCTTTCTGTTTCTGTTGTTTTAAAGTTTCACCCCCCTCGCCCCCAATCCTCACCCATATCACATACAGTATATAAGCCTTTTCACACTCTGGAACTGCCCATGGGCGACTTGGGGGGTCATATGTCGAGAGGGATATAAATGTAAACAAGCTCGTTCACTATGTTGATATGCGTTTGTAATTTTATTCCAGAGATCTTTAGTGTTCTAATAGTGTTTATATTATAAATATTACACATAGTCGGACTCATGGAGGAACAAGGACTTTACGCTGAAGCCACTTTCGGCCAATCTGAGCACTTTTACAAACCAATAGAAGCAGCTGAGCACGAAAACACCAACTATCTTGGTCTCCAGCGGGGGGAATTCGGACTCTACCCAGGAATGTTGCTCGTATCGGAGTACATTTGTAAAACCGATGAGAGAACAGAATCAAAGCGACAGACCTCCTCTGTTTCCACATTCCTTCTACCAAGCTTTTAACTTGTGATTGTTCTGTATTTTTTTTCTGTATTTACCTTTATTTTTAGTTTCTTTTATTGATTTGTGTAATTGTTTTTACAACTGTAAAGTGTCTTTGAGTGTTTGAAAAGCGCCTATAAATAAAATGTATCGTTATTTTTGATGGGACAAGCGAGATATCCTTAGTGTGAAAAGGACAGTATGAGTTCTCACTTTAAAAAGGTACATTTACGGGGTACATTTCTTTGTGCCTCTATGAGCTTACAGTATATGGTGACATATGTATGAGAACACATACAAAATATACTTTGTAATTTTGATTATGTAAAGTGGTGTATAAATTCAGGGTGCAAAAAACAAATCGATTCGGCAATATATTGCAATATTTTACTGCGCGATTATTGTATCAGTCCAAAAAAAATGCCCAAATCTGTTTTTTTAATAAAGTTTTTTTAACATAAAAAACATTTAATTGCACTAACATATGCATAGCACGTAAACGCCCGGTCACTGGGTGTCAGTGAACCACATCAGACCTTGTTAAAATACCTCACTCCTCAATGCATTTTAGCTTAGAAGTTGACTTCTTTATTTTCATAAAACATACTGGGCACTTTAATGCATGTATCTGGTTATTTTTTTTTCACATAAGAATTTAAAAACTTAACAGAATCTAAATCTGTTGTTGCAGCAAAAGTTAGGCTTTTTTGAAAAATGTAATTTGACAGTTCAACGTACCACATGTTTTTGATATTGATACTTGAATTACAGTTAGTTACCATTTACTTGTTCTCGCAAATTTAAAAAACAAAAAAATTAATTATATTTCATGCCATTTTGTACTTGTAAAGGTAATATCAATATCATTATTGCATTGTTTTGCATTGTATCATCAGATTCATGGCAATGCAAACCCCTAGTATAAATATGTTCATGTAATTTAAGTGATTAAAAGGATAAAAATAGCTCAGGATCTAGCACAGTCTTCATGTGGGATCCTTCCAATGTTTTTTCACCATGTCTAGTAAGCAACAACAGAACCGTCAGCATTTTCCCTCCGTCATTCTGATCAGAATAATCTGCAATAGAGAAAGAAAAAAAGAGAAATAAGTAAATAAATAAAAAATAGAACAATCCACAATATATTTAATGCAACATTTGAAATTAAGAAATAAAAACCTGCTATAGAAAATAAGTCAGGAAATATTACACTCATATAAATGTTATTGTCTGTAATAAGTTGGCCTTAGCTATGGGTAGTCTGCACTTAGTGTTGAGGAAGCAAAACAAAGGCAAGTATCCAAAAAGCAAAGAGACAGTAACAAATACATTCCCTAAAGAATTTGCATTTGCTGAATTTGGAGACAGATTTAGGAACCTGAAGCCAAACCTAGAGAAAAAGAGATGGAAATGAATGAGATTAAACCTAATAACAGATGTTTCTACACTGACTGACTTTGGATAGAAGTATCATTAGCACGGCCGCACTGGATATTTCCAATACAATTCAGAGTGGAACGGCTACTTTCTGAACTTTGTTCCAAAACTCCTCAATATTTGTGTTGGAACAAGTGAATCACGTCAGTAATCATGGGCCTACTTCAATGACAGAGTGCACAAGTGTAAAAGGTAATGAAAGTAAGTCCAGATCAAGTCAGCATTCTTTACAGGTGTGAATATGTGTTTGTTTGCACTCAGTGAGAGGTGTCGACAGTATTTCCTCTATTGTAACTGGTCACTGGTGTGAATACACTGTGGGACATTGAGAAAGTCTCTTAAATCTCAGACCTAATCTCAATGAGACTCTCCTAAATAAAGATATATATATATATATATATAAACATACAATTAAATCAAATAAAAGCATGGTTATTTTTTCAACTTTATGGCCTTTTTTTCCCTTTCCAAAAATATCTTATTGTATGATTATCATAAACTCATGATCATCTATCGTGTATCATATCGTATCAAGAACTCGTGTTTCGTCCCACCCCTAAATGACACCAACTGACATGATATGATATCTGATCAGATTGAAATAATAGAAATGATTTTAGTCATATCCCGTAACCAGAGATATGGGATATATTTTTGTTTTGTTTTTAAAATCTGGGTACATAAATCCTTTTTACTTTTTACTTTACTTTGTCAAATGTTTTGCTTTAAACAATACCCCTTGGTGGGTTTAAAGCACAATTCCTAAGTAAAACTAGCAATAACCAAAGAAATATTTAAGACCACACTCATCCTTATTCATCAATCGCGAGCAGACATTAGGCAATTTGCTAGTTTGACATAATGTCAGATTGTCTGACCACAAAGTAGCAAATAACACATGTGTCAGTCTCATTTCTCACTCTGTTTTGATTTAGAACTTGGAAAAAATATTTCCGATTAGATATAAAAACCAGTTTGTGACAGCTAGGAGTAATGGCTTTGGGGGTGCTTTTTTAATGTAGAATGCAACGCAAGACACCATTTACTGTTATTTTCCTCAATGACCCTACACTACACTAGGTCTCTACCTTTCCATGCTCTCCTCTTGTTCCTTTCCAACACAGTGAGCCTCTGCATGTCCACCCTATATCAACCCCCCCACATCAAAGGCCATCAATCTCCCTCAGTACAGGGGAAAGGCAAATATTTAGAAAAGGACTGAGCCCCCATAAATCTGTGGTAGGAGAGAGAGAGAGAGAATATGATACCCACCCTGCTCTGCCCAACCTCCGCCTCCTCCACCATCACCCAAGTCCCTTGGCAGTCCTACGTCTTGATGGCTAGAGGAAGCCCTGGGAGGCCACAGGAACCAGGGAGGAAGAGAAAAGGGGGTCTGTGGCAACACTAGTGAGGAACAAGATAGGATTAAGGAGTTTTGAAAAAATAAAACTACTGCACACTCGCTCCACTTGGTGTAGAGACACACACTCCTTCATCGAAAGAAAAACATGCTCAAACACACGCACACACACATACAGATCACATAGACATATTAGTGGAACTCCTTCCCCTTCTCTGATTTACTACAACCCTCATTCCCACTCGACGTACACTCACAATTTTAGCAAGTATTTATGTCCTTTTTCATTAGAAAACAATATGGCTTTCAGCAATAAAGAAAGGAACGCTGCAATGATGGGTCAGGGTTGGGAGGTCACTGGGAGAGTAAATTGGGGGCAGATGAGATCTTGAACAAAGTGAAGCTTGCTCCAACAAAAACTGCCTTGACATAGAATAGAGGCTGTTGCTGCTGAATAGCTGAAGGAGGTTGGGCACACAGACAAACAAAGCTATCAGCCCACATTCTGAGAGACAGGGATGTTTTTACAAATCCTCGTATGTAAGCTGTAAGGTGCGGGACAATTAAATAACAACAAACAAGGTGAAGCATTTTACACAGTGACCTCTTTTGCCTCTTGAGGACAAGATGGCGCCACCGCAGTCTGCCTGCTCTGCTTGAACTATTGTTTATTGCTACATTGTTGTGTATTTTGTGCCAAAATATCACTGGGTTGCTAGTGTATGACCATCAGGCACTTATTGATCTAAATCGAACTAATGAGGTGTATCTAAATCACAACTTTGAGGATTAAGCATCAGGACTTTCTCCTCAATTGGTCTCAGTACCAACTCACCTGCTGCGCTCACCTGTCCCGCGGAGGAAGCGAGCCAAAAAGCGGGCTAGACGCACAGGTCTTCTAGTGAGGATCAAGGCGTACTGGAGTGCCAATCCCAGGATTGCTCCTGTCCTCTCTACCTCTGGATGCCAGGAAACACATGGATTGTGGTGGATCCAGCCTGTGGGCCCAGCGCGTCTGGACACTGGCCTGCGTCATCTGCCGCTGGCAGCACCGCTGCACGGACGCCTCCCCCGACACCGCGTTGTGGATCACAAATGCCTCTGGCCACTGCGCCGCAGCTTTCCATGAGTTTGTGAGGAAGTGTCTCTACCCCTGGGCCTGCAGAATGCTAGATTGCTAGCTAAAAAAACACTTTGAATTTTGAAACTTGGCAGCGGGAGAATGAGTACTTTCATCTCAACGAGCTGTGCCCCCCAAACTGCTCCAAGTTTTGGACTCCTCGGCTCGCGCGCCATGGTGGCGGTTTGGTGCTCGTGTACCGGGACTCTTTCTGCTGCAGACTGATGGTCACAAGCACGTACAACTCCTTCGAGCTTCAGATGTGTAAGGTTGAAAACGAACACTATTTTCGCTGCATCTTAGTCTACCAACCTCCAGGTCCTGCTTGTTTATTTCTCGATCAATTTAGTGAGTTTATGTCATCAATCGTTAATTCTTAAAGAAATGATAATGAGCTAAGTGAAATAATAAAATGCGCTTGCTCAACTCCCCATGTGCCTGTGTACACACGATGGACTGTGGACATTGTTCCTACTCCCCTGTTTTTAAATGTTTTTGATGTTGTTGGTCCTTGGGTGGTAAAATTGTTAGATGTTTCACTTCTCTAATTGTTTCAGTCCCCAGCTTCTTTAAACATGCTGTGGTGAATCTTAAATCATAGAAAAACAAGAACTACCTTGGTGCTCTGGGCTTGTCTGTGAAAACCAGCTTCAGAAACCTTGGGGTTGTGTTTGATCAGTCAATGTTTTTGGAGGGTCACTGTTGTCAACTGACCAAAAACAGTTTTAATCACCTGAGAATGATCTCTAAAGTGAGGAATTTGTTGTCAATATTGGATCTCAAAATGATCATCCACGAGTTCATCTTGTCTTGCATTGAATATTGTAATTCTGTTTTCCTGGGTTTGGCCTGGGGGACCACCCCTTTTCTGGTAATTTCTAAATTATTCGGAACATAGTTGTGATATATCGTTTCAAAGGCAATTCAAGGGTATGAGGTTTGATCACGCTATCGGTGTTGGGAACAAGATCTGACCGCTCTAATGATGTTGAAAACCAGCTCTGTACGGAATCGATGCTGGGAACGAGGTCCGGTATCTGTATCGCTGCTACACCAATAGCAAAATCCGACATTGATGTTGCATGCCCAATGCTAGCCTCTTTGTACTTGGTGGAACCGAGTCATTTAACTGAATTCTTGGGATATGTGGTACGTGCTATTCAGTGTGGAGACATTCTGCCGTAGTTTATCCGAACTTGTTTGAATATTTATCTAAATCAATTTACTGGTTCTTGAGTATTTTATGTATGACTTACTAGTACTTGTAATTTAAGAAACAGTAATTCTACTTGAGTAGAATATATCAGTACTCTTTACACCTCTGGTGAAATAGAAGAACAGACACACATTTGAAACGTCCAGACAAAATGGTAGCAAGTCCGAAATATATCAAACTTTGAGTATTCGAGTGAGCTTTTGCCTCATTAGAGATCTATCGGAACACCTACATACAGTAAATGCAGTAAAACAGTAAAAGAACTGTTCAAATTAAACAGCTGTCAGAGAAACGTGAAGGATTTAGGCAGATTTGCGATGCCCCCACTGACTAAGTAAGTCACATGAATGAAGTGTATTGATCCCTGGGCAGAATGTGCATCCATCTCCCCTTGGAGACCGGCTGATTGACTTTTCGGCAGTAACACATAAATACCTCAGCACACTGTGGTGCACGGGTGTCAAACACTTTTTTTTTTTATTTTTATCACATTCAACCCAGTTTGATATTAAATGGACCAAACCAGATTCATCCAAGCATTTTTATTAAGGGGATAATACTTTTTCCACAATTGAGCCAATGTCAACATTAATTGACGTAAATGTCTACTTTTTACATGAAAAAGAATCTGCTTAAGGCAAAACCGTGATGCACATCTGAAACATTACTATGCAGGGTTTTACTTCATAAGTCCTGTTTTCCCAGTCAGTCATTTCCTCTTTCAATTTCACAAACTTAGATGCTGTGATGAGTCAAAAATGTGTACATTAATCATTTGGTAAATTAACACACAGCTCAGTTACAAATATTTATAATTGCATGGTTTACACCTTAAGTAATATATAAGATTCTTGTGTACATCTGTATTATATTTGCATATTTGTATTATCATTATTTATTTTATTTTTTCTACTGTAATGTGTGCACTTGTATTTAATCCTTTTTTAATTACAAATGTTTTACTTAATTATATATGTCTACTTTTCTCTTTCTTTCTGTCTTTCTTTAGTGTTCATTGTTTTTATTTGTAATATTTCTCAAGCCTCTGTAAGACAAGTAATTTCCCCCTGGAATAAATAAAGTATGTCTCATTCTGACTATATATATATATATATATATATATATATATGGTTGTGTAAGCACATGAAAGTGTCAAAAATGTGGCTCAATAATACAGTATTTTTCTGGTTCTGCCCACTTGAGATTGAACTTGGCCTAATGTGGCCCCTAAACTAAAACGACTTTGACATCTCTGCTGTCGTGACACATTCATGCCTTAGGAGAACTTAATACAGTACATGTGTGGGTGTGGGCATTCTTTTATGAGTCAGATTATATTTGCATCCAAGCATACACATGAGATACAGTAAATGTATGTACATCACACACTGCCAACCATTGTTGCCGTATTGACGAGAGGGATCTGCACTTTATCACATTATCATGGCTGCTGCTTGGCCTTTGTTGGCTTTCAAATGTCACGTCCCTGCAGGTTTTGTATTTTGAGCGTCTTTGTCAATAATTACAAGTTTTAAAATGTAAAGTCTTTCAGAGCCCTTGACTGCTCCCATAATACATACATGTGTATATGCGTCTTAGTGGTGGAAAGTATTATTTAAACATAACCCGTGACACATTTCTATGCCATAATAGATCATTAGTATAACTGTCACATTTTATTCAGCACAGTGAAATAAGGTCACAAGGTGTTTTATAATTATTTTCATGCACCGAAGAGCATTTTTTAAACCATATCATTTGTTTTTTGTTTTGTTTTTTGTTTTTACATACATTTCAAACTGAAAAACACAAGGCTAAAATAAAGAATCAATACTTTTTATTTACAAATTAGTATTTCATTCATTTCTCTGGTAAAGGGAGAGTCTACTTTTATTTTCCTAAACTGTTCTGATGTCTTTCCCTGGTGCCTGACTGTATGTCAATAGTGTCTTTTTTTTCCTGTTTATCCATTCTGCAACCACGCACGCTAAATGCACTTTGAGCTGGACAAAAGTGTGGGGACGCGCTATAGCAATGGCCACCAAATTGCTTCTTGCCGATCCAAATATACATCAGAGGAAACAGCACTTCAGTGGACCTCCGACAAGATCTGTTGCGTTGGGCTTGTTCATTACCCTGCTGACCCCCAGCTCGACTCCTCATATGCACACATATTACACACGCACCTCCATCCCTTCACCTACCCCTGCTCATTGTCTCTGGGGTTTAATTGGGGCGATGTTTTCTATTGTGAGCCAGCTCAATGGCTGTGGAGGACTCCATTGTAGGGCTGAATGAGGGCAGAAGTGTTCATTAGGTGAGTCTCTGAATAAGGCCTTCTGAGGTAGGCTACTGAGAGTAGGGGGCTACCAGGGTCCTTCGTGTGGGTGAAACTACGTGCTCTTCTCCTCTCCTCTCTTCTTTTTCTTCTCATCTCCTTGCCTCTCTGTCCTTACTGCTTCCCTGCTCTTCTCCTGTTGTCTTCTTCTCTCAATAGCATGACGCTTGGCCCTGAAAGGCAGCGGCTGCCTTCATTGGAAAAAGAGTCTTTGTCTGTTTTGGGAGAATGAATCACAGGAGAAGGAGATTGAGAGAGAGAGAGAGAGAGAGAGCGGGATCAAAGACAGGCTACAGAAAAAACAAGGACCACCTCTTCTGTTGGAGGAAGAAAGAGAAGCAATGAAACGTTGCCTGAGAGAACTTTAACCATTCCTATGACTACATTTGGTCCTCATTCCTCACTGGTGGTCCTTGACAAAATACTCCATGAAACACAACTGTAATAGTAATACTTCAGTGATGCCTGTTGGGAATATTCGTTACACTTTTCCACAGCGAGGCAGGTCAGGCAACAAGTTAAAGAGCGGTGTCGGGTTAGAAGCAGAGTGGTGGCCTAATCGTTACGGAAACGGACCTGTAACTGAACATTCCCTGGTTCAAATCCCACTGTGGGTTATTGCTATGGGCCCTTGAGCAAGGCTCTAACTGCTCCTTCATGCCACAGCTTCAAAATGAAAGGAAAGAAGAAGAGAAAAGAATAGAAAGAAAGGAGCTGTATTTTACCTTTGGGTTATACAAATTAATAGTTGACTCACCTTAATTTTGAGTTAGACGAGTACAAAATATTGATTTGAGATCAATTAAATTATTAATTCCATTTATTCAAATCTATTGTGTTAATCTAAGTTATTTACTTAATTCAGAATAACTTAACTCATTTAGGTGTTACCGAACAATTCATAGTTGGTCAAACTATTTTCTTTTTTCCAGTGCTCATCTAGGGCTCAAATGTTTACTGGTATGGAATCCTATCATAGCAAGCAGTCAATCTGTGTATAGGCCAGTCTCTTGTGAATGATAACAGTAAAGAGTCACAATTCATCAGCAAGGCCTAAACTAACCCAATTTTTCTGACTTTGATTAGACTCGTTAAATCACGTGTCAAACTCAAGCCCCAGGGACCAAATCCGGCTCTTAGACCATCCAATTTGGCCCACAAGAGAAAGTTAAAAAGACAGAAAAAACATAAATTATTGTCTAAAGTACCAAATATTTCACTTGTAGATATCTCAGCCTTTCAAAATACACAAATTCAATGAAACTCCACAATAGTTGGAGGATCTAAATTCTCCCACACTTTTATCACATGACAGCAGTCATTCTAAATCTCAAATTGTTCATAAAACTCAGTTTTCCAGAAATTAATTCACATATTTTCCTAAAATTTCATAAAAATTGGTCACCCAATCAATTAAATTTAAAAGAGAAAAGCTGGCAGGTACTAATGTCTGTCACTTATTGCTTGGATATTGTCGACGCCTTACATATTTTATCAATCTTCTATATGCTGTGTAAAGTACAAACTTGGAGGGATTATTATTGAAATTGTTTGTTTTCCTGCCTAAAATTTGTGGCCCACTTAAGATCTAACTACTTCATATTTGACCCCTGAACTAAAATGAGTTTGACACCCCTGCTTCAAATGGAGCCTTGTATCACCAGTGTAATAAGACTTAAAACTGGGAGACAAGATAAAGGTGGACATTGGCAGAAGAATTGGCAATATGTGCACTAAACTGAACTACTGCCACATCACACAAGACCAGCATTGAAGATTACACGGATTTACATCACAAAATTAATATTTTTTGTACTTTGTTTTCTTTTCTGAAAGGGTATTTTAGAATCAATTTGTTCATTTTATGTTCCTTTGAAAGGAGAATTTTCCAATCTGCTTTCTAAATAACCTTAAAAGGCTCAAATTGGCATTAAAAAAAAAGTACATGTTATTTACTTCAGCACAGCCGTGAACTTGAGATGGAAACCTTTTATTGTAGGAATTCAATTCCAACATTTTGCTGTGACTGTTACTTTTCCTCTTTCTTGGCTGCCGCCCTGAAACATTTAAGCTGCCAGAGAACTGACAGTGTTTGGCAGGCCACCGGCAGCCAGGCCTCAAATCTCTGCCAGTCACTGAGTGCTCCGTTGTGAATGTGGCGTGCAGTCTGACTGCGTCGGGGTGACAGACTTGACTTTCACACTGACCAGAGATCCGTCGTCCGTTCCCTGCCCAACCATTGATGTAATCATCCCACCACTGTGCACACACGCATGCACACAAACCCACCCATGGAACGTTTCTGCGCTTCCACTCTCCCTTAGCCGCTACCTTCCGCTGTTTACATTTCTCTTACGATTCAAGAAACAATACCAGACATTGCCTTCACCACACACTCTCACACTCACACACACACACACACGTGTGCGCACACACACACTGATACAAACACTTGCAAACATAAACATTAGGCCCAGCTCATGCTTTCATGCTTAATGCTAATCTGACATCATTTGAGAGGTGTGTGTGTAGGGTTACGGAGGCTTATGTGCACACACTGAGCCAAGAACTGTGTTTTTGCTGCCACACACAAACACACATTACTAAGGGTGCGTTCAAGTTTCTGAGGCTGATGATTCATCTGTCTCACCGCTCCTCGCTCCAGCTCCCAGACTACAAACATCTACACTTTCTTCTCCCCTCCTCCTCTGGTAGTATTTGTTTTTCCCTCTAAAGTGCCCATTAAAAGCTCGGCATGGACAATGTAACTAATGTTTCCTTCTTCCTGGATTTTATATCTGAATATGGGATAGAAATACGTTACTGATCCCGTAACATAACAACTGCAGATTTTGCACAGCGAGTGCGGTTTCACTGCAGCCGACAGTGCACACCTGTGTCACTTACAGCTGGCTGAGTTGGATCCAGTTTGCTGATATTCAATATTCTATATATATATATATAAAACAATATAATATAAAACCTAAAATATAAGGAGAGGGCCTTTGAATCCAAACTCCCAAGTGACGGTCTCATGTCCCTTCCTGTTTAGCCTGGGCGTCTGCCACACATAAACACTGCCTGGTGTGCCCCAGCATGTGTGGACGTATGAATGTCAGCAGAAGAAGTCATGGTTTCAATCCCGCATCAAAAGTCAACTCTGAGGAGTCCAGCCTGAGCGAAAAAGTGACAGGGTAACAATGTGGAGCGATTATCACCGACCTGAAAGGAGCCTAAAAAATAAACTTACATTTTCCCTGTCAGGATATTACAAACAAATGCCTCACAGTTCAAACACAAAATGTGTATTTTTGTTAAATATCTTGCTTGAAATCTTGATCGATTAGAGTAAAGCAACAAATGCTTTAGGACAAAAACACAAATGTTCTGCGACATTTATGTGTTAAACACACTTGATTGGGGATGAACAATATAATAAGTTACTATATGCTTAGTATTCTGCTTTATATACTATTATAAATAGTACAGTGCCCATCGGAAGTATGTATTCATGTGAGAGCTTAAAGGGGACATATCATGGTTTTAAATCCTTTCTTTTTAGATATAAATCATACAGCTGTGGTCTATATAAATGGTAAATGGACTTGATTTTATATAGCGCTTTATCACCACACTGAAGCAGTCTCAAAGCGCTTTTACATAACAGCTCATTCACCCAATCACTCTCACATTCACACACCAGTGGGACAGGACTGCCATGCAAGGCGCTAGTCGACCACTGGGAGCAACTTAGGGTTCAGTGTATTGCCCAAGGACACTTTGACACATAGTCAGGTACTGGGATCGAACCCGCAACCTCTCGATCAGAAGACGACCCACTACCACCTGAGCCACGGTCGCCCTAATATATAAATAATAATAATAATAATAATATATAAAGCGGAACTGCAATGCTTGGGTCTGAATTCCTCATTATTATAGCTCCACAGGCCCCTTTTCTACCCTTTTCTGATGTGCTTCTGAGAGCAACTCGTTTTGGTGCGGTCTCTTTAAATGCAAATGAGACACTCCATACCCCGCCCCCTCTTCAGGTGACACTCGGTTCAACTCCACCCTGCTCAGCCGTTTTTGTAGTTTGATAGAAGAGATACGGCTATGTAGCGGCGCATAAACTTTTTATTCACACGTTATTTACAAAATGTCAACAACAGAAGACTTGTCCATCCAGCCTTACATGTTCGAGCCAGAGTCGTACCCGGCAGAGCGAGATGAAAATGAAGATGATGAACCTGCAGAACCCTAACAAGTGAGCTAACACAAGCACCGAGCTAACGCTAGCGCCAAGCTAACGTCACAAAATGCATTTTAATACAGTCTTTTCAAAGACAAAAATGGCAAAATGAAATGACTAATGAAAACTTTAGACTTAAATTAAACCACGTAGGCCATATCATCAAGGATCTAAAACGAGCACACAGCGCTAACATATGAAGACGGTGCAACTGCTAATGCTAACAAAACAATGACAGGGACGTCTTATCATCACACTTTTTAGCGTTATTTACAGCTTACCGAAGTGCTCTGTTCGTCGTCTCCAAAGATAGAAGGAATTGAACCCTCAATCAGACAAAGTCTTTTGGCAAATCCTTCTTTATACTGGTGGAGGTTGCTGAAGCAGTCATCCTTGAAGTGCTTCGCGCGCACAAAAATGACCTTACCCACAGATGTGGGTACATTTCCGTGAAAAATAAATCTCAACCAGGCACTTTGAAAAGGTTCTGATGCGGGGAGACGATGTAATGAAGCGTGTGGGTTACCACATCCAACAACCGAACATTTTGACTTATCCTCTCGCAACTTCGGCATCCTTGAGCTTGGACTTCCAAATAAAAGCGAGAAATAAAAATGGCGGATTGCTCGAAGTGTTGGACCTGGAGTTGATGTCCTAATTTGGCAGTTCCGCTGCAAATACTGTGATGTAATAGTTCAAAAAACGTAATAAGGAATAGAAAAATCGAAACAGATTGAAAAATATGAGCAAAACAGAATATAAAGATATCTACGGAGCACCTGAAGAGACTAATTTGATTTTTTTCTGTACTTCTAAGCGCTCTAAATATACAACAAAATGCATTTAAGGGCTAAAAAAGTGGATTTAGCATGATATGTCCCCTTTAAGTAGAGTTGTCAAGTATGGCCAAATGAGTATGTGTTTGAAGGTTGGATGTACATAAAAGTGTACATACTCTGCACTCTGTAGTGTTATAAAGAGGTATATTTGCAGCTGCAATAGCGTGTGCGATTTCCCTGGTTTAATTCTATGGGACATGCGCATAATGAATTGATAAATAAAGTTTGTACCAATGCGGCGGAAAGTTTCAGGTCGAACAGACACCGCATCGGGGAGATATTTGCTCCACAAACACACACACGCACGCATACAGAACTTTCTTGCTTTTATAGATAGATATAAATACATACATAGAAAATATACGGTTTTAGAATGTAGTCTATTTTTGTGAAACATGCTGAAGAAATAACTGTCTTGTGAGAAAGTCTTGGAGTCCTTGAGAGATAATGAATTGAAAAGTAGAATCCAGGCAATGCCTCGCCCAACACTTTCCCATCGCTAGCATTTAGGAGAACCACCATGACACTATCGGTGGAGCCACAGCAGGACCACACAGCAGTACCTCAGTTATTCATCAGTGTGAACATCTAGTTATGGTCTGGCACTGATAGGACGTTATGGTAACTGTGCTCTATGTTTTCCACTGTGATTATGGTAATACACTCTGGCTCTTGCTTCATATACTGTACACTGCTGCAAGGAGGAAGTGTTTTGCAGAAGATACGCAACTAAATTTTAGCTGTTTTGCTGCTTCTAAAAATTCCTCAAATGAGATACAAAACCCCAAAAAGACTTTTCTGACGTCCTCTGTCATTTCCTGTGTGACAGAATTAGAAAATATGTGCCGTCTTGTTCTCGGGTCACGTCTCTCAGCTCTGATCATCCCTGAACCACTGCTGCAAGACTGTGGCAAGGTCTCTCCTGCCGAGTACTGTGGCTGAGCATGTTTTGCAGGCTGTTTTGTAAAATTCTCCAGTTTGTTTGTTTGCTCTACTTTGGTCCCATAAAAGCTCAAGGGCAGACAATTGGCACCATTTAAGACAGCAGTACCAGATAGATGGAGCCAAGCATAGGTCTGGAGAGCAAATGTTGCCTGACGTTCACTTAAAGTCGACGGTCACTGATTAAGGCAACTGTGTGGAGTTTAATGAGTGAATGACGAATGGTGGATGTGGTGGGACTGTTATGTGGAGAGAGGCTGAGGTGGTTGGTTGACATCTTTGAGGTTCAGTGTTTTCAGAGGACAACACTGTGTTTAGCTCCAGCGTTCGAAGTCACGCCTTTCAGAAAAGGAGCAGGAAAAACATTGTGTCAAAAGTTGTAAAGGTGAGTAAATAAAAACTTAAATGTAAAAGTGATGAAAGGCAGGAAAGAAAAGTGGTGCCTGCATTGGAGTGCCATCTGTAGCTGAACATTAAAGGACAGAGACAAAGGAGGAAAGCTGGAGTTAGGATACATAAGAGAGGAAAGGTGGGAGTCCAGCTGGGTCCCATTAGGACAGAACCACATGTGTTCATTGAGGGGGGGGTTGGTTGGTGGGATTGTGGACCAAGGGGGAAGGAGAGAGCAGAGAGGGCAGCGGGGAGGAAGTGCTGAGAGCGATGCGCCAAGACCCTATGAAGCTTTATTAGGCTTGTCGTCTGCTCTTCTCAACACCACCCCCTAGCCCCCCATCCTCTACCACCGCAACCACCTCACCTCACCCCCCCCACACACACACACACCCTGCTCCCAACCCTCCCGTGCCCTCGGGCACCGCCAGGGCAGAACAGTATAAAACTATTAGAAGGAGGGAGACGGGACTAGACCACCCAGACACACATATACACACACATACACACAAACACACACTCATAATGGCTACCAGGAGGAGGCCCCAGCATGAGAGCTGCAGCTGGGAAAGGAAAGAAGAGGGACAGTCACAGAAACACATGTGCAAAGACATGCAAGTGTAACACGAATTAGAGACACTGAAGTGGAGTGCATGTGTAGGCATCATGAAGACAGTTCAGTCTTTCAGGTGAGAGGGCAGTCATAAGTATTTCATGGTATTTTGCGTAATTTTATTTTTGATATCATATAGATCAGTGGTTCTCAAACTTTTTTGACTGGAGTATACCTTCTTTTTCTTATATCTAAATCCAAGTAACCCCTTTGTCCAACGACAACATTTTGCGTAGAAAACAAAAAAATAAATAAATAAATAGCTAGACCATAATGATGGAATGAGTGACAACACAGTTTAAAGAATCTCATTTTGTAAATACGTGGAATGAAACAGTATTTAGTGCCTCCTGAATAGATGTATTTTTATAGTTTTTATTGTTCCTGGTCATCTCCTGCCTGGAGTGGGACCAAGGCTGACTCTTGTATTTTCTGTTCATGTTCTAATCAACATCATTTACATAATCATTATTATGATTATTATTTTGAGCAAAAAATACAGATTATAAAACCCCATATTTTTTATGCTTTTATCTCTTATATTCCGACTATCTCGCTCTCTCTCTCAAGTACCCCCTGTAGTGGCATTGCGTACCCCCATTTGAGGAATGATATCGATGATATTTGCAATTATCTTCATGTTTATGGAAATGCATGTGTCTCATGACCTTCTGTGAGGGAGTTAAAGACAGACGATCTGTTTGGTTGAGCAGAAACTATTGGATACTTGGATGTTTTTCTGTCTGATCAACTGCAATATGAGAAGAACTTATATTAAGATGTAATCATTAAGTACATACACATACACATTGTGTCTTCATCATGCAGATGCAAAAGGGTGTGATGTGTAAAGAACTAAGAAAAAATTTGGCAGGTGTGCAATGGCTAACATTGGTGGGAAAACACTAGGCTGAATGTTACAGTCTCCAAAATGTGAAATAAAACAAAATAATAACATTTGACTTATATGACCACTTTTCATTGCAGTG
This sequence comes from Gouania willdenowi, assembly GCF_900634775.1. Classification (NCBI taxonomy): domain Eukaryota; kingdom Metazoa; phylum Chordata; class Actinopteri; order Blenniiformes; family Gobiesocidae; genus Gouania; species Gouania willdenowi. The sequence continues at coordinate 21,206,450 of NC_041047.1, read as the reverse complement.
TGTTAAGGCAGTACAAAGCAGTGTGTAAGTCCCTCCATCAGCTGGTTGTTGCATGTAAAGAAGCACAGGTAGATTTGATCCAATCCTGGTGCATGTTTCTCTCCACCCTCACTCAGGTCAGGCCACAAAAGCTCAAGTTACAAGGTTTATAACTTCAGCCATTCAACCATTAAAGTGCTTTATACAGTCCGTCCCCAGACTTCTCGCGCTCGTAAAAAAATAATATTTGTCTTTCCAACTGCACTGTGGACCGCAAAGACCTGCTGTTTTATTTTAGCCAGTGCACTCAAACTGTGTTCCTCGCGCTGCCAGCCAACAGCCAGTGGAAGCTGTTTTTGTTGTTCATTCACTATTGATGAATACATATACAGATGTATATCTATATATATTTTTTGTTATTCTTTTTCCTATCTACATTACAGTAAAAGTGGCAAGAATGCATAATTTATTTATTATCATTATCATATTTCCTTGTCTGTACTTAAACAATATATAGATATAATATGCTTTTTAGAAATTTTAAAAATTCAGTTTTGTTTTTTTTTTTTTTTTTTTAACAACAACAAGCATATATGTCAAAGCTAATACTTTATTTTTTTTTTTTTTTTTTTTTTTGCTATTGCGTGCCGTGCTGACAGGCAGGAAAACTTACCAGACATTGGGATCATGTTTCCTCGGATCTCCTGGATCAAACATTTCATCATTGTTTGTTTAACAATGAGTTGAGAACTAGAGAACAACATGTAGAGTTAGTCAATTTCACAGTCATGTGGGAAAGTTTTTAACACCAACAATTCAAACTGAGATAGACATTCCCAAGGCCTCCATTTGGATGAGTCAGCATGGATGATATTGTTGTAATTCAGCTCCTTTTCTGATCTACACTTCCATTAATTCCTACAATTTTGATCATTTTATCCTTTTTTGGAACCAAAATCTGCACTGCACATTATCCTAATATTTTCTTAAATACAGATTTTGGATTTTTGGCACATTACATAGCAACCTTAACATATCTTCAATAAAAGAACCACTGAAGATGTTTACCCTGAGTAGAAATGTCAACCTGATCTCAATGAGTTTTTTTGGCCTTCTGTTTGACGTTTCTTGATTTTTTGCTGATTGATAGATCAGGTGTCATCTTTATTATGAGAATTATTTCAAGATGATGATCAGCCTACATTAATTGCTGGGTTATTGTGTTTTTTTTTTTGGTTTTTTTTACAAGCATTTATTTAGAGGCATAAACACAACGCTGATGATCACTTTGTATATCCTATACCAGTGGTTCCCAACCAGGTGTGCGTGTACCCCTAGGGGTACTTCAACACACCTCAGGGGGTACATAGAAACATTTGTCAATTTATTTTTCTAAAATGATGAGGGAAAATTTTCGCTTGCTCACAGACATTTTCCTTATCTATCAATAATACATTGTGGCATAACTGTATTATTTTTGTACCCCATAAAGATATGGGGTACAAAAAAAAGGTTGGGAAACACTGTCCTATACTGCAGACTTACTGTATGCAAAGTAATTGCAGGATGTTTTGAAGGCATTATGGTTTCATTATCAGCAGACTTTGTAATGATGAGGGCGTACATAAAAACTGTGGGTTTTAGATTATACATTAACTCATGCCCCGGCTGTTTTTCTTTCAGAACCCTGCTTTAATGCATTAAATTCCTTTGGGGTACATTTGTGTTAATCTGTTATTTCCCTTTACACACATTGCTCAATCTGCATCTTTCGCTTTATTTCATTTTCTTGTATTTATTTTAAAACTCAATTCATAACTTGAATCATTGCTACCACTCTATATAGAAATCAAGCTCATGTCATGTGCATCCAATCCATTCAGAGGTTTATTTTACAACCTTATCAGATGTTGATACTGATACTACAGCAATCTGCAGCTACTGCTAAAAAATCATGCCAAGCCTCTCCTTATCAACAGTTTGGGAATCTAATAAAACATTATCTTTACCATTAAAATCTTCAGGGCCATCACGAGCATCAAACACTGCAGAATTACAGTGAAGTTGTGCAGCAGGTGATGACATTCTGAATGTTCTGAGGGTGTCTATGTCTGAACAAGCGCCCACTGCTGCTGGCTGTGAATGCACTCTGACAGTTTATTGTCTTCCTCAGGGATTATCCTTTGCTCCACTCTGCCACTGGGTCTCCAAAAGAAATGATGTGATGAGAAAACTGAGGAATATTTTATACATTTACATTGATTTATGTCATTCTGTCATATTGGATATATTGGATTTATTTAGGTTATTTTTTCAGGGTTTATCATTTATTTTTTTATTTATTTCATTCAATTGAAGATTTAAATCAGGGGTTCTTACACTGGTCTCACCCTGGGACCCACATATTGCCACTGTCATTAAATCGTGACCCACTTATTTTGTTTTTAGAATTCAAACTAACCAATTTAGTTTTTCAAAATAGAACACACACATATAATCTTTTTTATCACATAAATCTATATTTTTCCTGTGCAATATGAATTTACTGCATGCCTGTCAAAAAAAAAAAAAAAAATTCAAAATAAAAGACAAGTCCAAATGAGAAACATTAAGTATTTATTTATCTTTTAATCAGCTGTCTGTGACCCAGTACAAGTCTGCGTGCCAGTTTTGGGTCCCAAACACACCAATTGAGAATTGCTGTTCTAATGTATTTTTTTTTAAATTTATTTTATTCTCATGTTTAAGATTGAAATGTATGTAAACCATTGGTTAATAACAAATGAATGACTTTTTCTCGTACCTACTGTGGCTGACTAATGTTCTCTGTTTGAATAATATTACTCTATCAAGACTTTTCTTGGAGTCCACGCTGAAAAATAAGTATGAATAATTTGTGCTGATATCAGATCAGATCTATATCAGTATCGGCCAAGCCATGATATCCGTATCGTATTGGAAGTGAAAAAGTTGTACCAGGACACCTCTGTGTGTCCTGGTACAGTGCTGTCCGGGGGGGAACCCCTTGCTGTTGACTCTCACTTCCTGCAACTATGTACAGGATAGCGTGGCAATGAAAGATGGATGGACAAATGACAGATCAATCTTAAAGCTGATCGTGTGTGAGAGTTACAGTGTGAGTCTGTTTCTGTAAACATCCAGGGAATAATATCATCAAAACATATCATCTTACTTTCACTCTCAGGGATGACCCTCTTGCTGTTCGCCAACCCATATGATTAATTACATCAATCAGAAATCTAATCAAGCTTAATGCTTTAACTTGGTATGCCTAAAATGTGGACTCGGGCTAATATTGCATGTCTAAAAACAGATTACCCTTCACATGTCAATGGCCCAAAGCTTTTTGGTGATTGAGTCGTTTGAAGAGCAGAAAGTGTTGAGTAAAAGACGAGGAGCGAAATCATGGTGAAAAATGTACGGAGGTCAAAAAAGGTCAAAAAGCAGAAAAGAAAAAAAAACCAAAAAAATGTGGCCAAATAACATGAGGAGAAGATAAACAAGGATATACAGCATTAAAACTGAAACTAACAGATGTTTATGAGGAGGTTCGTATTTGTGAATGTTGGATTGAAGTGGTGAGTATTCAGTGTCAGAGTAAGGTTGGGTTTCCAGCATTAGCATTGTCAACACTTCCAGACGCTGGGCTGCCTCTGCGGCCCACCATGTGTTGGGCAGGATGGGATTTGCCCTGAGAACAGGAGCCACCCATGCCAAAACCACTCTGACTTTACAACACATGGAACCTGTGAACATGACACCGGCGTTTAGTGAAAAACAGCACGCAGGACGAATTCTGTCACAGAGCGAGCCATCTGAAATGAATGTTCTTGCCCCACATCGCTTGATCTTGTTGATCCATCCCCTTTACCCCTGCCAGGTTTGGATTTCCCTCCTCCCAAACACAGTTTGTCACACATGAAGCCCTTGGATCAAAGCCTGATAATTTTACAGTGCTTCACTCCTGAATCCTGATGTTTGACTTAGGTTGGCCTACTTGCTGCTGTGCTTTTGATTAGAAAATAAGCACTTTGGAGTCCTCTCAAGAAACAAAAGCATTGTTAAAAGGATAGTCGAAAGTGGTGTGTGGACAACATGTGACGGAGTGAGGAGGGAAGCTCTAAAAAATGATTTCTGCGGTGCCGAGACATGTGTGCCTGTTTAATACAGGAAAAGAGAAGCTGATGGAAATGCTGTAACAGAGTAAGAGGGCGTAAGGTTTGCGGTTACTAGTATTTTGATTTGGTGCTGTTTGATGACAGCTCGTTGTTCTTCAATGTGGCTCCAGCATGCCCACCCTTACGGCAAAAACAAAAAAAGAAGAATTTCAGCAGGCATTTGATATTTTACTGCACAGAGACTCCCTCACTGACAGGATTATACTACATTTATAGCCCATTCCATTAATGCAACAATAGAGGAAAAAGCTTATTTTTGCACTGCAATTACATGTACCCTTCACTCACAAAGGGAAGAGGAACTGAGTAATGGACCGCTTTTGTAACTCTGTTTTTTTTTAATCCATTGTTTTATACTTTTTATTGGCTCTCCACTGAACTCACACTGTACTTTTTATTGATCTCTGCTGTCTGTCTGTTCTTGTAAAGCACTTTGGGCTACATGTCCTATGTATGAAAGGTGCTATAGAAATAAAATAAAGTCGAGTTGAGTTTTCATATAAGCATCTGGACTTCTACACATAGCCGGACATTTTATCTATTTGTATACAATGAAAATATAAATGGGACCAAATAAGAATAAATAATGGGGGAAAAATAAACAAACAGAGCAGCAGAGACAAGAGAGTGAACCAGTGGAAAAACTGTGTTGCCAGGTTGGGATTACAGTTCATAAAGAGACATACAGTATATGTGTGTATATAGTTTTGACAGTTTATGGGTAGAATTACCATTTCTATTTAGGAATGCAGAGCAGACTGCGTCAGGTGTGTGTAAAGATGATACTTTTAATGGTTGTAATATCTGCCTGAAAACAACTGATGTTTTTGCAGAAAATTACTGTTTTGTATGTTTCAAATTTTGGGATAAATATTTGAAACAAAGCAATTATATGATCACTATCGCTCTTATT